>NC_047094.1:40819240-41119240 GCF_902459505.1 Geotrypetes seraphini | reverse complement strand
GGCAGCCATTTTATCTGTATAGATAGATCTAATTGGGAAATTCTATATAGAATGCCGGTCTCAGCAGCCACCTAAGAAGCAGCTGAGAATCGCAGACTTGCATCCTGTACGGAATCCCATCTGCCCTAATGGACAGACGCCTAACCCTGCCTAATCACCCCAATTCTCTAACTGTCGCCCATGTCACAGACATCTGGTCCAATCAGAGCCTTAAGCCTCTCCCCGGTGCATTTCAGAATGTACCGGGAAGGGGAAGGCCTACCATTTTGGAGAGGCAGGACTGGTTCGGGTGTTCCAGCGGGAGGGTGTGGACATCCTTCCTGCTGACTGACTTTACGGGGGGGGGGGGGTCCCCTGCCATGGCTGCTCAGCTAATCGCGGCAGAGAGATTCTCTTGCTGTGATCAGTTCAGCGGCCATGTCTGTTTTGCTGGCCTACATTTCAGGCATCTATCATGGTTCTAAGGAGACACCTAGGGATGCTTAAACTCTTCCAAGGCCCAAACCGGGTGGAACCATGCCCATGCCAAGCCTTGGACGAGCTTAAGTGTCCTGATGCATCTCCCTGCACTCAGAACAGATTAGGCAGCCTGCCTCGAGTTTGGCTGGTTAGACAGCGGTAGGATGCTTATTGCTGCCTATAACTGGGACACCGTTTATAGAATCTGCTCCTAAGTATGTAGCTTTTGAAAATTGTTTACTCAATATCTTAAGAAATTCCTTAAAAAGTACCTTTCTTTTTGCTTTCAGTGGCAACTCCTTTTTCGTTAAGATCACAAAATACTTCTAAAAATAACATAGTAAAATAGATAAAGATGGCAGAAAAATACAAACCAATCTATCTAGTTTGCCCGGTAATCCTAGTTCACATTACAATAATCTATCCCAGCAGCCACTTGTAGGATATTGGCTTCAGAGATGCCTAGTTTCCCAGTTCCGGGCTGGAGATTTTGGGACATTCCTGAACTTCTGACCACCCCAGCTAGCACTACAAATCACATGCTGCTTCAGGATATAGGCGCAAATCCAGGGCTGTCCCAAAATCTCCAGCCTGGAACTAGGTATCTTGGCATATCTGTGTCTTTTTATGACAGTTTGTTCTTTTCCTCCTTTTCATTCTACATATCTATTTAAAAAAGCCATAATAATGAAATAGCTACCAATATCAACATGGCTCTTGACCATCCAGCTTCCTAGGCGCCCTATGTAGCCTTTACAAACAGAACTATATATCTGAGTGTTTCCACTGGGACTTCTAGCTATTACTGAGATTGCAGCCTGCCAGATAGACCCAGCTTCTACTGCACAGCATCTCGTTGTGTTTTTCACTTTCTCTGCATTATGGATAAATCAATAACAATTGAGAAACCCATGATGGGAAAAATGTATTTGTATTCATTAGGCCGAATACAAGGTAATAAAATGAAATGTTGTTATAGTGAGAGAAAAACTCAACCTCAGGAATTTGTGAATAGTTAGATACATTCCATTATGGTAGTATGGTACAGCTTGATGGCGGAAGCCAATAATTTAAAAATCTTGAGTAGAGGGTTATGCTGACTATACAGTCAATACGTTAATTGGCAATAAATCCTGCTTGCCTATAAAAAGCACTTGACTAGTCATTTTCAAGATGGGCATGATTTTTTATGATGCGGAACTTTTAATTTACAGGGATGATAAAAATAGATTTACTTTCAGTCACTCGTATTTGATTTAATTACCTAATCAACTATAAATCATATACTATTGAAAATGTAATTTAACAGAAATGATATTTTGCCATCATTTTTTAAGGGCTAAAGTATTTTTAAGAAGGAAAGTAGAATGCGCACTATAAGAATTCAATCTTTTGTTATGAATAAAATATTCAAAGTTTAGAAATTAAATTGGCTTTGAATGAATTAATTATTTAAAAGGAATGGTTTTATTTGTGTTGAATAAACAATAAACTTTAAAAGTAAACATGTCATGAACTTAATAGGATCAATATTCAGTCCATAGTTGTCAGTGTTGTTGTTTTCTTTTTTTTTTTTTAAAGCCAGCTGCTGTGGGCATCTGGATATAAAGAAGTCACCAGAACTTATCTGAGTACCAGTGATATTCACACCGGTATCTGGATAACTGCATATTAAAAGTTAGAGCACTCTTTTACCGGTATATTGTCCTTTTAACAAGTTTACAGGTTTATTTACTTAATATACCGCTATGTCACTGTACATAAAATATAAGTGGTTTATAGCAAAACAATTAATTATAAAAAATATATCATAATATACAAAGATAAAAGACCCACCTGAGAAACCACCCCAAAGAGAGACATTTTCTTCTCCCTGCTATAAACAAGCCAAAACACATGCTTTCAAGAAATAACATATTTATTGGTATATAACAATACCACAGCTTTGTTTTATTGATGGCAAAAAAATAATTTACCCAAATAATAAAAAATGTAACACATAACAAAGGCAAACAACCTGCCATATGTAGCTAGGAGTCTGAAGTAAACTTTAAGAAAACCTGAGAAATCCCTTACCCCGCCATGCCAGTTAGAGCAAGGACAGGCCTTCTCTTTCCTGCACAAAAGTTCTTCACCCCTAGACTGTACTATTTCCTTGTGTTTTTGCAGCCCAAAAGCATGACTTTGCATTTCTTAGCATTAAATCTTAGCTGCCAAATTCCAGACCCTTCTTCAAGCTTTACTGGAACCGTCCTCATGTTATCCACACTATCTACTCTATTGCAAATTTTGGTATCATCCACAAAGAAGCAAATCTTACCGGACAGCCCTTCAGCAATATCAGTTACAAAAATGTTAAAAAGAACAGGCCTAAGAATTGAACCTTGCAGCACACTACTTGTAACATTTTTATAAGCGATATTGCTGAAGGGCTGTTAGGTAAAATTTCCTCTTTGCGGATGATACTAAAATCTGCAATAGAGTAGGCATTCCGGATGGTGTGAATAAAATGAAGAAAGACCTAGCAAAACTTGAAGAATGGTCTAAAATTTGGCAGCTCAAATTTAATGCTAAGAAATGCAAGGTCATGCATTTGGGCTGCACAAAACTGAAGGAACGGTACAGTTTAGGGAGTGAAGAACTTATAGGCAACGACAGAAGAGTGGGACTTGGGTGTGATTGTATGTGCTGATTTTAAGGTGGCCAAACAAGTTGAAAAGGTGACAGCGAAAGTTATAAGGATGCTAGGGTGCATAGGATGAGGTATGGCCAGTAGGAAAAAGGAGACCTCATTTAGAATATTGTGTACAATTCTGGAGGCCACACCTTCAAAAAGATATGAAAAGGATGGCGTTGTTCCAGAGGAAAGCTACTAAAATGGTGTGTTGTCTTCATCATAAGGCATATGGGGACAGACTTAAAGATCTCAATATGTATACTTTAGAGGAAAGGTGGGAGAGGGGAGATATGATAGTGAAGTTTAAATACCTACGTGGCTTAAATGCGCATGAGTCAAGTCTCTTTCATTTGAAAGGAAGCTCTGGAATGAGAGGGCATAGGATGAAGTTAAGAGGTGATAGGCTCAGGAGTAATCTAAGGAAACACTTTTTTACAGAAAGGATGGTAAATGCGTGGAACAATCTCCCAGAAGAAGTAGTAGAGACTGAGACTGTGTCTGAATTCAAGAAGGCATGGGATATGCACAATGGATCTCTTAGAGAGAGGAAGAGATAATGGTTACTGAGGATAGGCAGACTAGATGGGCCTTTTGGCCTTTATTTGCTGTCATGTTTCTATGTTTTCTATATCACAAAAATTGGTATAGAAATCCCATTTCATTTCCCTTTCCTCCTGGCCTCCTTGGCCAGCCCCAGTTCCTACTCCAAACTTTCAGTAGGAAATGTTCTCATTAAACTTTCTTCTCCTACTATGTCCTTGGCTTCCTTAATGACACTCACATAACTGGCTCAGGACAATCTGTGTGGAAACTTGCTTCCCAATAAGATAATCAGTTGACCCTGACTCCCGCCCATGTTTCCTTGGTGTCCTTCACTTTTAGGAACCAGAAAGGCCCCAAAAAGTTGCCTGTCTTCCTAATGCAATCAGTGCAAATCCATGGCTTACTGGGGAAATGTTAAACACACTCACACAATTTCCCTTTTCCAGTACTGCTTTCACACACTTTTTCTTTTAAACCTCAACTCAAGATCAAAACTTTAACTTCATTTCACTCATCCATACATTTCTCCTTCATAAAATACCCTTTCTCAGGAGTGCAATCCATATCCCCCTCTATGTCAATGGGAGAGAGATTAGATTCTTCTGTTTCCATAAAATCAGCTTCCTCACTCTCAGGTCCCCCTACCCTACCTGTGGGAGAAAAGGTTTCTTGGAGCTTGTCTCTAGTTCCCCCTCAGCGAAATATTCTTCTTCCCAATAAGGCTTAACTTTGAGTGTCAAATACCTATCTCTCTGGCAGCTCTCTTCCTGCACTTTCCTGCTAGGTACCGTGGGAAGCCCGTCTGCCTGCTGAGAGGAACTACATGGCCTGGAGTCCTGAGCCATGGCTGCTCCTCCCTTCTCTGCATTTATTTACCTGCAGGGCTGGCTTTTTCCCTCTACCTGCCTGAGGCTTCCCGGGAATGCTAGAACCACCCCTTTCATTGATCTTCTGTTTGTCTGGCAGCCTTGCTGCTGAAACAGAATCAGTTCTCCCCCTAGATGTAGGAAAGGAATAATAGGAAAGAAAGTTAGTTTTCGGAGCCCTCCCCACCTTGATTCCAGGTTTCTGTGTCTTCAGGGGCACTTCAGCTCTTTCTGGGCTGGGCTGGGTTTTTAGACATTGCTGCCTGTCACAATGTGAAATCTCCTTCAGTTCTGGGATTAGTTAGTCACTGGTATTTTCTTTGCTAAGGGTTGGTTAATTCTGGGACAAGTATTAATTTAGCTCAAGAGATAGTGGCTGTTTTATAGTTCTTAGGAAATTTTTCTAAATCATCATATTAAGTTAGGGTTTGTACATATTTCTTGTATTTACTTTATTATTTCAGAAATATATTTGTGAATAATCATTAGAAGAATTTGCAACTATTTTTTATAACTTGCATGCCAGATGTCTAAATATTTTTGATATCTAACAAAATAATTTATACTATGTCAACCTTCTTTTAAATATAGCAGCAATTATATAGAATCAGAGGGACATTGGGGGAGGAGGGTTGTCTGAGCTGTCTGTGCCTAATCCAATCATCACTCAGGCAATGATTGGAAAATAAGGCTACGACAGCTCAGACCCTACCGGAAATTTTTACCCGCAAATGTGGTACAACAAGGTTAGGGAATCACCCAGCAATGATTTATTTATTTTTAAAAAAAAAAAAAATTCTAACCCGCTTGGAATGCTTCTTATAATATTAATGAGCGCATTTTACTAACATTTTAATATTAATGACCTCGTTGTACTACATTGCATGGCAGAGTCAGAGACAGCTAGGAAGCTCAGAAAATATCACAGTGAGCTGTTCAGATCGGCCGGTAAAATACTGTTCCAATAAACTGGCTGGAGCAGGTTTAGCGATCACGTTAAAAGCACATTAACCCCCCTCTTTTACTAAGGTGCATTAACCAATTAGCACATGTTAATCGAATTAGCGCACGCTAAACGCTAAAGATCCGTAGACTAACATGCACGCGTTAGTGCATGCTAAATCAATTAGCACATGCTGATCGGTTAGCGCACCTTAGGGCCTAAATTTTGAGAATCTTCTACTGAAAATCCTAGGGATTATATTCGAAAACAGCATGTCCTTGGAAGCACATATACAAAAATATTCACAACATTGAGAAAACTGAGACAAATTTGGCATTGTTTGACAAAGAAAATTTTCAGATCACTGGTACTATCCCAACTAGATTATTACAATGTCCTTTATGTAGGATGCAAAGAAAATATACCAACAAAAAAAACCCAAAACCCTACAAACCATTCAAAATGTGACAGACAGACATATTTTCTCAGCAACTAAATATGATGAAGTGACATTCCTGTACGTCAAACTACACTGGCTCTCCTTCGAAGCAAGTTGTATTCTTAAGCTATGCAAACTGATCTTTTTAATGTTTCATGGGGATTCATCAAGGGACACGAACCGATTTACCATGCTCCCTGCCACACACATGGATCACATGTAAACCCACATATACATAGGTACCCATATTCACATATAACACCTAGAACCATATCCCAAAGCACACATGTCTATACACTCCCACAGTCACAAATATATACATCTCACCACCCATATACATGCTTCTTATTTACCATCCCTTATTAGGCACACACAGCCAAAACATAACATAAGAACAAAAGAATTGCTGCTGCTGGGTCAGACCAGTGGTCCATCGTGCCCAGCAGCTCATGCGGCGGCTCCCAGGTCAAAGACCAGTGCTTTAAATGAGTCCAGCCTCACCTGCGTACGTTCCAGTTTAGCAGGAACTTGTCCAACTTTGTCTTGAATCCCTGGAGGGTGTTTTCCCCTATAACACACTCCGGAAGAGCGTTCCCGTTTTCTACCACTCTCTACCACGTTACTGTGATATACTCCACCATGCCTCTCTTCATCAGATCCCTCATATAAAGGAGCCTGAGTTTTCCAGGCTTCATGTTCATTTGTATTGGTTTTCTTTTTTGTTTTTCATCATGGACCCTATTTATTAAAGTTAAAAAGCAGAACTGTTTTATGGATTTATTTTTTTTTCCTTTACTTTGATAATTATGTTTATGCTTCAGTTACTGTGTCTTTAAATTATGTATTTTCAGTTTAACATTTAAATAGAATAGCAAAGAGAATAATTTTAAAGACCAGATGCACTAAGCATCTTTATCTAAGTGGGGGGAAAAAAAATGAAAGAGAGCAACAGTACAGGAAAAGCAAGTGCTGTAGGCCGCAATAATGTATTATTTTTTTTTCTCTCTCTCTCTCTCTTCATCTAATGCATGAATTTTAAATGTATGTTCAGGCAATTGGCCATTCCTTGGCATCTAGGTTATTAATAATCAGTTTAATGCAAGTAATATTATGTTAAACTGCATTGCTTTGATCAGTAATACATGTTTATTATATAAAAGGGACAAGCAGGGTCATAAATTTATAATGTGTGTTTTGTCACTCAGGGCAGAATGCATAAATGGAAAATCTTTGCTGTATCTTTATTAATTCTAACCCCCCCCCCCAAGTATTTATAGTTTTAGACAATTAAATATTATAAGCAGACACCCATAGGCAAGGGGGGAGGGTTGATATTTCATTTCATATCCTTTTCCAGATATTCAACATAAGTAATTGTATTGCTAGCATGTGTGATGAAATTAAAAAGCTGGTATATTTATGGTTGACCATCTGTGACACTGAAGTCACAGGTAAGGACTAGTGGACAGGTGATGAAAAAAAAAAAAAAGCACAGGGTGGATATTCAAAGTGATTTAACTGTCCTGCAATGACCTGGTCTCTTAAATCACTTGTTTGGGGCTATCCACCGATATTCAGCGGCACCTAATTGGTCAGTGCCACTAAATTAATCTTAGTCAGCTATTTTGTGGGCAGTCTAGGGATGGAGTTGGCACTTAACCACCTGAAATTCAGTGCTCATGTCCTCTTAAATAACACTGAAACTAGAAGAACCCCGAAAAAATGGGAGCTGCAACAATCAAAGAACAAAAAAACTCCCAAGCCCCGAGACGGAAACTGTGATCAGGGGTAGAGACCGCCCACGAGGAGAATGAAGGAACTGAAATGTTCCACTAGAAATAACCTAAGAAAATATAACTTAGAATTGTGTGGAGAGCCCTCAGTCACACAGCCACCTCCGAACGGAGGAAACGGCTGTCACTGGCTTACACCAAAAGGTGTCTACTGTGAAACATCCTTGGGCTCTCGGTGAATTTAGTGCAAAATAACACAAAAAGTGCTTAAAGTGCTTACTTAATCTTCACTCGTAGTGAGTAGTCTCTACCCCTGATCCAGGGGGGCTAGCAAAAAGCAAGTGTCCAAATTCGACCAGCAAGTTCAAAAGAAGATACTTAGCTTCTTCAGAAGGGCAATCAGTGTATCACCACACGTCCTACGGGACTCCGTTTCGGGGGAGTACTCCCCCTTCCTCAGGAACAGCTGACGCTAGGCAGGAGCCGATCAATCTTACGGCTGCTGCATGAAAGCAATAGAAGAAAATGGCCCTCGTGGGCGGTCTCTACCCCTGATCACAGTTTCCGTCTCGGGGCTTGGGAGTTTTTTTGTTCTCTTAAATAACACAGCATAAGATAGCTGCTGAACATTAGTACTAGACCGATCACCGGCTGTGTCATGTGACATAGCAGATTAGCGCCAATATTCATTGGCTGACTGGCTAAGTTAAATGACCAGATAGACTTGCATAAATAACAGGTCTATCTTTGGCTGCGATAACTTACCCCCCTGTTTTACTAAGGTGCGCTAACTCATTAGCGCGCTAAACGTTAAAGGATCCATAGACTAACATGCATGCATTAGGGTTTAGCGTGCGCTAATTGGTTAGCGCACCTTATTAAAACAGGGCCTTAGATTACATTACATTATCATTTATATACTGCATAACCTGATTCAATTCAATGCGGTTCACAACTCCAAGAATCTGAGACAATCTCAAGAATTACACAAAGTGCCAGATTATCATGTCCTAATAATGTAGTACAGAAATTTATCAAATAAACAGGTTTTCAAGAGTTTCCTGAAATGTTTATATGATGCAGCTTTAGCTATTAACCGACTAAATTCTTTGTCCCTGATTGCAGCCTTAAACGAGAATAACCTATTAAAAAAAAAAATTTATATCGACATTCCTTAACAGAAGGGAATGTGAAATAAGCTAGAAGGCGTTGGGACCGTTTTGATATCACCAGTTCAAAGTGATCCTTCAGATAATTTGCAGTAAGGCCATACAGCACCTTGTAACATAGTGATCCAAACTTGAACTCTACTGGAAGCCAATGAAGTTTCTGATAAAAAGGAGTAACATAATCTGATTTTTTTTAGGTTGAAAATTAACCTGACAGCGGTATTCTAGATCAATTGTAATCTACGCAGGTTATTTTTGAGGTCAGCATAATAAATGATGTTACAATAGTCAAGGGAACTAAGAAGCAAGGACTGTACCAGCAATCTAAAAGCAGAGTGGTCAAAGTAGGAACGTGTGGAGTGTAACTTCCAAAGTACATAGAAGCACTTCCGGATTAGCTAATTAATGTGTTCTTTCATAGATAAATCTGAATCTAATGTGATTCCTAAGATTTTAATAGTCAAACGTATAGGAGGTTATGTTTATTAATACATCCTGAACATTGGTCTTTTTACAAGGAGTTGTATAGAAAATTTTTGTCTTATCCTTGTTAAGTTTTAGTTTGAATTCCAGCATACAACGTTCTATAGCCAGCAATACTTCAGATATTAGATGGTCAGCCATTAAATCTCAGCTTAACTGGCTATGCTAAAAGTGGCTACAAAGAGACTGTCAATGGATATGGCTACAATGCCAGTCAATAGATATGGCCTGACATCGATTTTCCGGGTTCACTGCTGAACGTAGGATTCATCCTGGCTAACTCCCACAGTCTGAATATTGACCCCTAACTGTCTAAGTTTAGCAGTTAAATTGGACTGCCTAAAAGATAATCCTATTTTTATGTGATGTTTAGGTGGTTAAGTGCTGCATATCACACTTATAAGAGCTAGCCAGCTGCATAAATGTGAATATTCTATGCCAATGCTCGGAAATGACCTGGCATTGAATATCCTAGAATAACAATGATGATGGTTAAAAAAGTTCACAGAAACTCACTGAATCCCCCCCACCTCTTCCCCATTTATAATGGAGACTGGAATAGTGGGGTTGTCAGGGTTTCCTAGGCACCACTATTCAAATGATATGGAAGATCTGGAAACTAGAATTGCAGAGTGGATGGGCTTAACTGGTTAGCAGGTAGTTAGCGCTTAAGGCCCTACAGTTTATACAATAGGTATCAGTAAAGGCTCACACACTAGCTGCATGCTAATGACAGCAGCAAAACAGAGAAAAAAAAAAGACCTCCGCAGAAAACTATCAAGACAACACAAAGTGAGATGGCAAAGAATGGAGGTGGGACAAATCAAAAAATGCAAGCTCTTTATTAGCTGACCCGACGAGGCTATATTTTGGCATAATGCCTGCATCAGGGGTCCTATGAAGTGCCAATAGAACTGATCTCAGTAACAAAGTGAAAGTAACTCAGCCCAAACAGTTTATAAGGAAATGAGCCTTCAATAGTTCTACAAGACAAAACCCAACAAAGTAGCCATCAATTCTGAAAATTAAGAGACAAATGTCCAGAATATCCAACTTAACAGACAGATATCCAGAAGAGCTGGCTGCCATTTATATGCCACCCTTCATTTGCTTCTGGAAATCAAGGCTACATTCTGTCCACCCTGACTCCACCTCCTCCTATTAGGCTAGCGCAGGGGAGGGCAACTCCGATCCTCGAGGGAACAGTTGTGACTGCCATCTTTTGGGAATGCAGGAGAATTGCATCCAGACGCTCCTCTTAAAGATGGGGGAGGCTACCAGGATGTGATCGGCGCTAGTTGCTCAACAGAGGAACCAGGCTTCAGGGGTGTAATTGACACCGTTTGCTCGATGAGGGAAGAAGCTCCATGTCAACAGTTAGCAAAGGTGGGAGAGCTTTTGGGAGCGCAGTGGCCTTTGGAGCTCCAAAGAGAACCACCAGGAGGTTACAGCAGGAGCAGGCTCAGCTGGCCTAGAACAACAACTTTTTGAATAACTCTTTCCTCCTCTTTTACAAAGGTGCGCTAAGCTTTTTAGCACATGCTAAATATTAGCACGCACTAAACATGCACTAAACGCTAATGTGTGCATGTTATCCTATGGACGCGTTAGCGGTTAGCACACGCGTTGATTTAGAGTGCTCTAAAACACTTAGGGGCTCATAATCAAACAAAACAAACGTCTAAAAAGTGGCCTAAATGGGTATTTGGACGATCAAAAAGCCTGATCATCAGTACCCATAATCAAAGCTGGTTTTAGACCTATCTAAAACCAGCTTAGGCCTTTCCCCTGCCCCTAAATGCGAAAAATGGGCTATATAGTAGAAAAATGGGCTAGATAGCGAAAAATGGGCTATATAGCAGAAAATGAGCTATGTAGCATAAAAGGGCTATATAGCGAAAAATGGGTTATATAGCCCATTTTTCGCTATATAGCCCATTTTCTGATATATAACCCATTTTCTGCAATATAGTGAAAAGTATAGCAAAAAATGGGCTATATAGCCTCACATGAGGTCAAGTCACTGCCTATGCCTCAAGCTGAATCTACACACTCTATGCAAGGAGTCGAGTCTTTGCGAGTGTCTCGACTGGAATCCTCACACTCCACACAAGGAGCCAAATCTTTGGGAGTGCTTCGAGATTCCTCCATCCAAACCACCGAGTTTATGGGGTTTTGCCTGAATAAATTCATGTAAACCATACTGAGCTCTCCTGAGAACATTGAATAAATAAATTAATAATAAATAAATAAACATCCTTTTCCAGCCTTCTACACATAGTATAGTATACGTGACAGCTCAATTCTTCATTTGCTTACGCTGCTATTACAGTTTGGAATAATCTACCTGTTCACTTATATCAATTACTAATATCAATTACCGTATTTTCACGCAAATAACACGCACCCGTATAAAACGCGCACACGGATATAGCGCGCAGAAATCACGATGATTTGCACAAAAACTTTGATATACCGCGCTCACGGGTATACCGCGCATGCTGCCCGACGCTCCTTTCGCCCGCCCTGACTTTCCGTGCGCTGTCCCGACTCTCCGTTCACCCCCCCTGACTTCCGTGCACTGTCCCCCCTTGAAGGTCTGTCCCCATCCTGAAAGCCTGATGCCCCCCCCCGACGTCCGATACATCCCTCCCCCCCCCCCCGAAGGACCGCCGACTCCCCAACAATATCGGGCCAGGAGGGAGCCCAAATCCTCCTGGCCACGGCGACCCCCTAACCCCACCCCGCACTACATTACGGGCAGGAGGGATCCCAGGCCCTCCTGCCCTCGACGCAAACCCCCCTCCCCCCCCAAGAACCTCCGACCGCCCCCCAGCCGACCCGCGATCCCCCTGGCGACCCCCACGACCCCCCCACCCCTCTTCCCCGTACCTTTGGTAGTTGGGCCAGAAGGGAGCCCAAACCCTCCTGGCCACGGCGACCCCCTAACCCCACCCCGCACTACATTACGGGCAGGAGGGATCCCAGGCCCTCCTGCCCTCGACGCAAACCCCCCTCCCCCCCAAGAACCTCCGACCGCCCCCCAGCCGACCCGCGATCCCCCTGGCGACCCCCACGACCCCCCCACCCCCCTTCCCCGTACCTTTAGTAGTTGGCCGGACAGACGGGAGCCAAACCCGCCTGTCCGGCAGGCAGCCAACGAAGGAATGAGGCCGGATTGGCCCATCCATCCTAAAGCTCCGCCTACTGGTGGGACCTAAGGCGCGTGGGCCAATCAGAATAGGCCCTGGAGCCTTAGGTCCCACCTGGGGGCGCGGCCTGAGGCACATGGTCGGGTTGGGCCCATGTGCCTCAGGCCGCGCCCCCAGGTGGGACCTAAGGCTCCAGGGCCTATTCTGATTGGCCCACGCGCCTTAGGCCCCACCAGTAGGCGGAGCTTTAGGATGGATGGGCCAATCCGGCCTCATTCCTTCGTTGGCTGCCTGCCGGACAGGCGGGTTTGGCTCCCGTCTGTCCGGCCAACTACTAAAGGTACGGGGAAGGGGGGTGGGGGGGTCGTGGGGGTCGCCAGGGGGATCGCGGGTCGGCTGGGGGGCGGTCGGAGGTTCTTGGGGGGGAGGGGGGTTTGCGTCGAGGGCAGGAGGGCCTGGGATCCCTCCTGCCCGTAATGTAGTGCGGGGTGGGATTAGGGGGTCGCCGTGGCCAGGAGGGTTTGGGCTCCCTTCTGGCCCGATATTGTCGGGAAGTCGGCGGTCGTTCGGGGTGGGGGTGCGAGTGGTCCTGCCGGGGGGGGGGATGTATCGGACGTCGGGGAGTCGGCCGGGCAAGAGGGCTTGGGCTCCCTCTTGCTCCGATCGTGGATGCGGGTGTGGGTGGGAGCGCGTGCGAGCGGTCGTTCGGGGTGGGGGTGCGAGTGGTCCTGCCGGGGGGGGGGGGATGTATCGGACGTCGGGGAGTCGGCCGGGCAAGAGGGCTTGGGCTCCCTCTTGCTCCGATCGTGGATGCGGGTGCGGATGGGAGCGCGTGCGAGCGGTCGTTCGGGGTGGGGGTGCGAGCGGTCCTGCTGGGGGGGTGAATCGGGCGTCGGGCGGGGTGGGAACTATGTTTTAAAACTTTGGTATACCGCGCTCACGCATATAGCGCGCGAGGGGTATGCGCGGTAGGTAAAAACGCGTATAACGCGCGCGTTATATGCGTGAAAATACGGTACTTAAGGTTTCATAACAATTTGAAAACTTTTTTTATCTGAATTGTTGTAATATTCATGGTATGATGAAATTTTAATTATTGATTGCTTTTGTATTCTCCCATAGATTTTATGTTTTATCTGGATGTAAATTGCCTTGAACCTTTTTGGTATAGTGCGATTAATAAGTTGTGCATTAGATTATATATTAGATACTGGAAGAATACCTAATAAGTTCATTTTTCATCATTTGCATGGTCTTACTTTATTTAAAAGGTAACTGCAATAAATGGTTAGCACACATATATTTGAAACCATACGTACTGAAGCTAAAAGGAGTTCCCATGGTTACTGTTAGCATGGAAACCACAATGTTGCTATCAATATGTTTAGCTCAGTCTTACGTTGTCTTGACATCTCAGGGGCATCACTCAGAACTTAGGAGCAATTCATAGTATGTTTTTTTTAATGTATCGGCGAGTCAAATACTTCATTAGGGTAGCTTCTCCTTGATCCTTTATGTATGAACAAAATCACTGTCAGAATTAATTAGACCACAGCCCACCAAATTAAAACCCACACCTTTCTTGATAACCTATATCTATCTGTATCTCTATGCCCTCTTGTCATCTCAGTTTAAATTGGATAATAGGGATGTGCATTTATTAGCGGTCCTTTGGTCTATGTGCCTAAAAAAATTGGAGTGCATGCAAAATTAAGTATGCTCAAATATATACATTGATGCACATACAACTGGTTTGCTAAATTCACTCACTCTACAATGTATAGCATGGTATCTTTCATTCTATCCTCCTCTTTTATTAAGGTGTGCCATGCATCTTAGCGCGCACTAGTGCTGCCCGATTCACAATTTGAATCGATTCACCGATTCACTTTGAGTGAATTGATTCGAATCGATTTGATTTTTTTAAAAAATCATCCTCCCGATTCGGTGACCAACCCTCCTCCTGCCTTCAGGTCTCCAAAAACAGGAGCGGCAGTGCTGCCTCTTGCTGGCTGTCCACTGCCGCTCCTGCTTTAGAAGACCTAAAGGCAGGAGGAGGGTTGTCACCGAATTGGGAGGCCGAGGGGGGAGGACCTAGAGCTGATACTGGATCTCCAGTTTTACCCTCGCTGCATTGTGGGTGGAGCGCTGCATTGCGGGCACAGATTCACAGTGTAACAGTTTAGAGGGGAGCCAGGAACTAGCTCTGGAGAATCAGCACCTGGGATCCCCTCAGGAGATCAGTAACAGATTCCCCCTGAACTGGGACGCTATTCCTTCCATCTCGCAGCCTAGCTCCCTTCCTCTGCTACTGCACTTGCTCGGTCACTTCTTCATTTTGCACCCGGAGCTACCCGCAGCAACCGCAGCATTCTTTTTATTTTTTAATATCTTTATTCATTTTAAAACCAAAAATAAGTGCAACATATTTTACAGACATTTTTCACTTTACCAACACTTAAATTCTATCAATTATATTTATGACAAATATATATATCAACCTCCCCCTTTATACATACCCACCAATTGCACTGTAAATAAAAATAACTCCCCACCCCCTCTCCCACCGCAGCATTCTATTATTAAAAAGACTCGGCAAACCCGCCCCTTCCGCTGTGGCCGTCCAATAGGGAGGGAGAGGGAGGCAGGGAGAAGCGACAGGAAGAATCCTCCAGAGGGTAACTCATTGGTCTGTTGCTTACGATTGAACCTAGAGTGATTGGTGGAAGGAGGACTCAGCTAGCTCGGGATAGGCGGAGAAATGGCAGCGGGGATTAAGTATGATATTTGTGGGGGAGGTCTGGGTTTCTTTTTGGTTTTCTGGTTTAGCAGTGTTTTGCCATGTTTTGGGGTTTTTTGTTTTGGTTTTTTTTTTCCAGTAATCTATTGTTTTTGGACCTGTGTTTCTAGCTGTTTCAATAGGAAATAATTTCTTAGTCTGACCCTTATTCTTTTTTTTTAAGTATTTAAAGTGGCTTAAGCCACTTTTGTGGGGCCTTGAGTCCACAGTAGGTGGACACAAAATTGGGCTTTGGCTTCTTCCCTGATCTCTATACCCTCCTACCCTCCCTTCCCCCAGTTACCTCAACAGCTGAAGAGGTTCTCCTCCTGGGACCAACAGCCAGAGGCTCCCCAAAGATATAAGTTGGCATCACTTTCCGTGGGCTGTCACAATAACTCTCTCCCCCTACCACACACACCTTGTATGGTCAGTTTTTGTGCATGCGTGAAAGTCGAGCATACTTAGGAGGGGGTGGTGCATGATAGTCCTTGAAAAATACATACCAGTGCCACCAACCATGAGTATTGAGAAGGCACCAAAGTAGCACTTCTACTGGCAGGGCTTTAGCACCAGTGCCACAAATTGGAGGGGGGGGGGGGAGGGGGTGAAGCAACAGCACTGTTTTGCATACTACATAAGAATCTAGGCAGCATATACATCAGGTTCACTATTCCCTCTCACCACAGCATTGTAAACATTTTAGTGAGCAGTACAACATCAATATACCTATTGCAGGTTAACTAAATTTGGCCCATGATAAAATACCCTGTTCTCTCCCACCATCTCATTGTCCACCATCTCTCTCCTGGCTTCCCGGTCTTACCTTCAAAGCAGCCTGCAGAGGATTGCTGGTCAACTTTAGAGATCCTAGCAGGCTGCCTTAGCCTCCGCAGCAAATTCCCTCTGCCACAATCCCATAAATCAGAGAAGTTGGATACAAGGGATGGTGTGTGTGTGTGTGTGTGTGGAAGGGGGGGATAGAGATACTGGATAAGGAGGGTAGTTGGTAAGAGAAAGGGAGAGATGGTTGGCTCTGGGGTGATGGGGAAGGAAGGAGAGATTTTGGATGAAAGAGTAGTTGAGAAAAGGAGAGAGTGGATCTGGGGATGGTGGGGTCCATTGCTGCAGCTGCAGGGATGGAGACGAAAAAAGGAAAGATGCCAGACCTCCGGGGAAGGGGAGGACAGAGATGGAAGATGGATGGTTAGCACGGAGAAAGAAGGAAACGACAAATGGGCAGCAGACCCTGGCAAGTGAATTATCAGAAGACAACCAGAGCCTGGAAATAACATGATTTGAATAATGACCAGGCAACAAAAGGTAGAAAAAATAATTTTATTGTCTGTTTTATGATTACAATACGTCAGATTTGAAATGTGTATCCTGCCAGAGCTGGTATTAGACCATGAACGTGAGCTAGGATTTAACAGAGAGAGGAAAAGTATTTTTTGCTTATTTTGTTTACACCACAGCGCCAGTGTGGGTAGGAGAGGGCAAAGGGGGTGAAGATGCTATAAAATAAACCCACCAGGATGTTTGAAAAAAACACCCAATTGGGCAGGAAAATCGAATCGAATTGAAAAATCGATTCAATGGGCTGAATTGAATTGAATCAAAATTTTTTTTCCTGAATTGGGCAGCACTAGTGTACACTAACCACATGCTAAACGCTAATTACACGCTAAACTGAATTTGCCAGTCAATGGACTAACGTGTGCATGTTATCCTATGGATGGGTTAGCGGCTAGCGCATGCGTTGATTTAGCACGTGCTAAACACACGCTAAAATGCTTAGCGCAGCTTTGTAAAAGAGGGCCTTTATTTGCCACACTGTCTACCTTGCTACAAATTCTCATGCTATGCCCACTACACAATATTTGCCATCCCATGTCTATCGCGCTAGGTTCTACCATGTTACATATCATATTGTCATGTCAAACTAGATTAGCCACACTTATATGGCTCCTCCTAAACTTACTTGCTCCACTTCATCACTGACGCTGAAACCGTGGATTGAAGACAAAGTTTTATTTTATTTTTCTTTCCAGCTTATGATTTATCTTTAATCTTATCTATTGTTTTGCCTTTTGTCTTTGTTTTGTTCTATTTCTATCATTTAAATTTCTCCAGAATTCTACTGTTCAACGGCTCCCCCTTCTGCTTCTATTCCTTTCTCTCCTCTCTTCTACCTTCCAAAGTATTTAGATCAATGCTGTCTTGTTAAAATGTTTATTTTATTTTTATTTTTCCTCTAACTCTACTTTTCACTTCTCTATTACCCTCCAGGTACTTTAGTTAGATTGTGAGCCTTCGGGACAGTAAGGGAATTTTTCAAGTACCTTTCTTATTTCTAATCTTAATGTATATTTTCTGTAAACCGCTTAGAACCTAACGGATGTAGCGGTATATAAGAAATAAATTACATTACATTACATTATATATCTACCATACTATGTTTGTCATGCTATGTTTGTATATATAATACTAATGTTTGCTATGCTTATATATAACACTCTTTACCATGCTATTTTTGCCATGCTATGCTGTATTTATAATACCATGGTTGCCATGCTATGTTACTGTATCCCCAAAAAAAAACGAAAAAAAAAAACCCACCGACTCCAAGTGTAAAATGTAGACAAAACTAGAAGTGAGGAAGGGACATGCTACTCAGCTGACCCAGCTCACATAGTTTGCAGCATTTTTTGGTTCTACGTTTGAAAAGTAGCCTTTTGCACAGTTTGTTGAGAGGCTTCAGTCATATACCCCTGAGAAAGGCTTTTCCAGCCAAAACACAGGCCATGCTGGGGTCCAGGACTAAAAGGATTAATGGACTGCTATACAGTGTTCCCCCGTGAATTTGCGGTTTGCGAATCGCGGACCCGGTCATTCGTGGTCTGCTCCAACTGTCTCTTCCTGTAGTAAAAGTCAGGCTACACCAATCAGGAGCTGCATGTCAAAACAGCTCCTAATTGGTGTAGCCCGACTTTGCTACAGGAAGAGGCGGTCGGAGCAGACCGCGAGTGATTTCCTTCACCCGCCAGCGCTCCAACTGCCCTCTCCTGCCTCTCTAGCTGCCCTCTCCTGTCTCCCCTGCCTAAAAACCGCATTCACAGCTTTTCAGAATTTGCGGGGGGTCCTGGAATGGAACCCCTGTGAATTTGGGGGGGAGTACTGTATATATTTTTATGCATGTTGCATATGGTATACTTTTAATAAATTGATTGTTCTCACTGTTGGTTGACTGGGTCCCTTCTCCACCTACTTTTGCCATGCTATGTTAGTCACGCTTGTAATACTATGTTTGTCATGCAATGCGTGTCATCAGACTTTATGGTAGATATCCTGCAGACAGGATGGTTGGCTAGCCTGGAGTGAGCTTGGACGACAACTTCAACATTTGGACCCTAAGACGATGCCAGGTGGTCTTTACAGTCTATGACCCTGAAATATCAAAGAAGAGACAAGTTAATTTATTCATGCATTTGTAACGGTATAACTAATGGGCAGACTGGATGGACAGTTCAGGTCTTTATCTGCTGTAATTTACTATGTTACTATGTGACTATGTTGGAGCATTTACCTTGTCGGTCTGTAGTAAAAAGCTCTACCACTGCTTGATAAAAGGAGCCCAAAGTTCCTCAGTAATCCGCACAGATAGTGACTTTAAACAATATCTTCCCATCAGTATTCATGAATACAATTTTTAAATACTTCCCATAAATATCACAAGGACTTATCTTTTAAAGAAACATATTTTGCTTTATACGACAATATGTTAAATTGTATGAGAAGTAAGCCTATCCAATGTGATATTGCGTTTTGCAAGTGTATTATCAGAGAAAAACCATTCAACTGGTAACTGCATATAAGTGCTGTTGTTATATACAGTACATTTATATGTTCAAGGGATGTGTAAATGCGGGTGCCTAGTTTGCCCTTTAAGTGGGATATGGACCTGGGTCCCCCTCTCTATGGTTCACTATTCCACCCACCAGGCTACTCCAGATACCTGTTGGCTGCTCTACAAGGATTTCCCACACTATGTCCCTCTTTTACTAAGGTGCTCTAACCGATTAGCGCACGCTATATGCTAACGTGTGTATGTTAGCGTGTACTAATTGGATTAGCGCACGCTAATCGGTTAGTAAAAGAGAGGGTATGTTCTGCTGTTATAGAAACAAGTACGTACAGTTTCATTCAGATCTTTGGGGGTGGGAGAGGGTCACTGAACCTTGAGAGAGTGTGTGGTGGGAGGGGGGGGTGTTTCATCAAGTTTAAAGTTTAATAATAATTTGACATATCGCCTATCGCAATACTAAGCGATTATACAAATGTTATAAAATCAGGGGATGCCTGTCAAGAAAATTGCATGGTGAGAAAGACAAAACAGACTGACATGGTACAAAAGGACTGGGGTGAAGTACAATGAAATATAGAAAAGAAGAGAGTATGAAAAAGGCTAGAACAATAGGAGGGGTCATTTAGGCTGTCTTTATTAAATCAAAAAGAATAATCTGAGAACGAAGGAACTGGCATCAGTGTTCAAAGGCATCCCTCCAGTGGTTATCTGGTCAGTGTGGGTACCTTTTTGGTCCTTATTCACTTTTAAAACAGGTCTAGCTCTGAACGTCTAAATGGCATCTTGGATGTCTTGGTAAATGTTTGATCATCATCACAAGATGTCCACGTGCTAAGCACACCCTAAGCATGCCAAACACATGCCCCCCTTGAACTTTAGATGCAATGCAGACAAGAAGTCTAGCAAGACGTCTAGAAAGTCAGTTTCAAAAATGACTACTTGGACATCTTGGCTAGAGAATGACACGGTGACAAAATTCATCACCGTTCCCGTCCCCGTGGGAAACCATCTTCATGTCATTCTTTAAGGAGAGAGGGAAGAATCAGAGTATAATTGGGCACAATCACTGACCCGCAAGCTTTGCTTTGAAGAATGCTGGTGTAGAAGGACCGAGGTTGAAATAGACACTAGAAAATGACATGGGATTATTTCCTGCGGTTATCCACGGGGACGGGAACGGTGATGAATTATGTCACCGTGTCATTCTCTAATCTTGGCCAGTAAAATGTCCAAGTGCTACTTTATGCTGGGGTTTCTGGGATGTCTTTCTTTGAAAATGAGTCCCTTAGTCAATATTTAGTCCATGACAAGTAGTATTTTTTTTAACTCTGCCTTACATGTCTGAATTAGACCCAGATACTCAGTGCTGGCCCTTATCCCAATATTGACACTGAGGGGCCCTTTTAAAAACTAACTCGTGTTTATCACAGCTTAAAATGACATACTGTGGGGTACACCGAGGTGTCCTGTGGTAATTTATGAATGTGTGTGTGTGCAAACTGCACCCTAAAATATTTTAATTTTTTTTTTTTATGGGGGAGCGTAAGTCTAGGGGTGGAGAATGGGCACATCTATGCAAATTGGTTAATACATTAGCATTGCTACTGATTAGTGTAAGTCAGTGTATCAGAAACTGTGTGCCGTATCACACTAGTGTGCCTCCTGAGATTTCAAGTGTGCCACAAGATGCTGGGGAGGAGGAGAGGTGCCGTTGCCAGCTGACTGCTTACAAGACGTGACTCTCTCATCGAGAGGCACATCCTATAGGCAATCAGCTGGCACCAGAACCTCATCTTCTCTTCTGGCACCTCCCAATGGCAGCTCAGGTCCCATCTGCAGGGTCTTCGCATATGCATGGATGTTGACGCAATGACATCATTGCATGACATGTGCATAACAACACTGCATCGACGTCTACACACTTACGGATGCCACACACTTACGGATGCTATGTTTAGTGCGTTGTGGCACAACAAAGTTTGCGAGACACTGGTGTAAGTTTAGTGTGTTTATAAAATAGGTGGGTTTAGTGGCTAATGGAAAATAGGAAATTAGGCCATTTTACCCTTGCGGTAAAAAGGACATAAGTTTACGGGAAAGACCCACATAAGTGCATGCTAAGGCCTCTTTTTCCGCAATGTGGAAAAAGGGCCTCTGAATAATTCATCACAGATCTAAAGTAATCAATGTACTATTGTTAACAAAGACCTGCAGAGGGATATCCAACCTTGGCCCTTGCCAGGTTGGGTTTTCAGGATTTCCATAATTAATATGCATGGAGGCAGTGCATGAAAATAGATCTCTTGCATATTTATTGGGGAAATTAAAAAAAAAAAACCAACAGGATTGTGGCCCTCAAGAACTGAGGTTGGACACCTTTGAGATAAATATCTACAGAGGAGGAATCTTTCAGAACCGTAATAAAAAGGAACATTTTCATCAAAATTCAAATAGTACATGTAGAAATTAAACTTATGCATAGAAAAAAAAGGAAAGAGGTCAAAAGAACGTTAGAAGAGGTGAAAGGGTAAAGAAAGACATGTTAATTTTGCAAGAACTATAGATAGAGCTTGAGGCCCTCTTTTACAAATGTGCACTAACCGATTAGCGTGCGCTAAACGCTAATGCGTGCATGTTAGTCTATGGACACGTTAGCGTTTAGCGTGCGCTAGATTGATTAGCGCATGTTAATCGGTTAGCGCACCTTAGTAAAAGAGGGAGTGAGTAACCGTATTTAGGGCTTCTTTTACATAGCGGCACTACCAATTAGCAGCAAGATGAATTTAAAGAAGCCAATTCAATTCCCATGGGCTTCTTCATATTCAGCACATGCTAATCGGTAGCATCGCTTTGGAAAAGGAGCCCTTAGTTTTCTGTGCTTCCATAAAAAAAATATACAGATCAGTTTACAGCAGTAGCATAGCGAGGGTGAGTGGCGCCAGAGGCGGTGGCGCCTCTCCTTTGCCCCCTTCCATGCTCCCCCCTTGCAGTGCACATAAGTTCCTTTCCCGTAGCTTTTTAACTTCGGCGTGATCAGCCACCAACTTACTGTCTGTGTCAGCTTTGGCGCTCTCTCTGACATCACTTCTTTTACGCGGGTCCCGGAAGTGACGTCAGAGACAGCGCCGAAGCCGACGCGGGCAGCAAGTTGGTGGCTGCTCATGCCGAAGTTAAAAAGGTACGTGGGAAGGGAAGAGGCGCGCGCACAGCAGGGGGAAGAGAGGAAGAGGGATGCCGGTGCCCCGAGCAAGATGGCACCTGGGGTAGACCACCCCCTCACCCCCTCCCTCCTTACTACACCAGTGGTTTACAGTAGTCTTGGATGCAATATAAATCCAAGTTACAACAGTAACTAAATCATATATAGGCCTTCTTTTACGAAGGTGCGCTAAGCGTTTTAGCGCGCGTTTAGCGCACGCTAAATAAATGTGTGTGCTAACCGCTAATGCATCCATAGGATAACATGCACCCGTTAACATTTAGCGTGTGATTAGCACGCGCTAATATTTATCACGTGCTTAAAAGCATAGCGCATCTTAGTAAAAGAGGGGGATAGTATTTGACATTTTATTTTTGCCTCCAAGGGCTGAGTAAATATTGGGACATATATTAAGTGCTTGGAACCAAACTACTAGATAGCATTTCACCCCTTCGTATGCATCCCACTCCTCAAAGGAGCACTGTTCCTTAATTTAATCCATATGTGTTAAATATAAAGAGAAAATTGGAGATGATTAGAATGTAATTGGAAAAAAGAATCCAGACAACATAGTCAAATTAACATGGAAATTAACGCTCAGTACATATAAACATCATTTAGCTGATGCAAAGAAACTTCATTATTCAACATTGATTGGTAAATATAACCTGGATTTGAAGAAATTATTTAAGATTGTAGATAATATGTTTCAAACAAAGGATCTAATTTCTTTTTAAAGCTTAACCCTTACGAAATGCCTATAGTAACTAAGCTAGCCAATTACTTTCAGCATAAGATAACCAACTTGAAAGCTCAGCTGTCCCCTGAAATATTATGGGATATGAAAAATACATCGGCATCACAAGAGGTTTCTAGTAAACCTGTTGATCATTTATGGAAGCATTTTTTCTCCCTTCCAACCAGGAGAACACAATGGGCCTCTTCTATCAAACTGCACTAGCGGTTTTTAGCGCAGAGAGCTGCACTGAATGGCGCTTGCTGCTCCTAATGCTTATAGGAACTCTATGAGCATTGGAAGCAGCGGGGGCCATTCAGCGCGGCTCACAGCATTACAAACTGCTAGCGCAGTTTGATAGAAGAGGCCCAATGTCTTTAGACAGTCAAAAAGTTCTCTTTATACTGATTTTAATATACAGTGGTACCTCGGTTTACGAGTGCACCGGTTTGCAAGTGTTTTGTAAGACGAGCAAAACATTTGCAAAATCGGTGCCTCGGAAACTGAGCATGGCTCGATTTATGAGTGCCCCCCGTAATCCGGCACCCTCCCCCCTTGATCCGGCATCCCCCCGACGCGAACGTGAACTCGCAGGTCTTGAGCATGCGCAGATGCTCAAGGCCCAGCAGAAGAGGAGCCGATCTTCGGGCACCGGCACCAAGCACAGAACATGCCGGTGCCGGTGCCCAGATGAGGGTAAGAAGCGGCGGAGGAGGGGGTGTGCCCAATCGCGGGGGGGGTGGTGCCCAATCGCATCGGGGGGGGGTGCCAGATCGTGGCGGGGGAGTGCCCAATCGCGCCGGGGGGGTGCCAGATTGTGATGGAGGGGTGCCCAATCGCATCGGGGGGGAGGGTGCCGGATCGTGGCAGGGGGTGCTGAATTGCGAGAGGGGGGTGCCGGATCACAGGGGGGCCTTCGGGGGAGCAATTCTGGTTCTCGCATCAAAGCGAGTTTCTATTATTTCCTATGGGAAACTCACTTTGATAAATGAGCATTTTGGATTACGAGCATGCTCCTGGAACGGATTATGCTCGTAATCCAAGGTACCACAAACTAATAGAGAAAACTACCATGGGGACGCTAGTGATGCCTAAATACAGTTAAATGCCGTCAAGAAGTTAGGCCGCCTAGAAGTTAGGCACCATTAGGCGCTGTTTATAGACTCAGACCCATTGTGTATTTTTAGGGCCATTTTAGAAAAAAAAAAAAAAGTGTGTTCAAAATATATTGATATTCCATTACGGTTAATTGTCCATAAGAATGCTTGAAGTGGTGCAGTGTAATACTCAATTTGTAATTGCATAAATTTATATTTAAAGGTACGTATTCACTTATTCACATATTTGCTTGTACGGAGATCTCATGATTTTAATAATTTCATAATTATTTATAAATTTATCCTCTTTTACAGCTTTAAGATGGATGAAAAAAATAAAAGTTTATCATGAATGTCGTGTGTCTAATGAAGAATGGGAAGTAAAATACTTCTTTATACAATAGAAGTCAAAGAACATAAGAAAATAAGAATTGCCACTATTGGGTCAGACCAGTGGTCCATCATGCCCAGCACTCCGCTCACGCGGCGGCCCCCAAGTCAAAGACCAGTGCTCTAAATGAGGATGTTTTCCCCTATAACAGATTCCGGAAGAGCGTTCCAGTTTTCTACCACTTCCTTATGTTTGCACAGAATCTATCCCCTTTCAACTTTAGAGAGTGCCCTATTGTTCTCCCTACCTTGGAGAGGGTGAACAATCTATATTTATCTACTAAGTCTATTCCCTTCAGTATTTTGAATGTTTCGATCATGTCTCCTCTTTTCAAGGGAGAAGAGGCCAAGTTTCTCCAATCTCTTACTGTACGGCAACTCCTCCAGCCTCTTACCCATTATAGTCGCTCTTCTCTGGACCCTTTTGATTAGTACCGTGTCCTTCATATACGACGACCAGTGCTGGACACAGTACTCCAGGTGAGGGTGTGGTACATGGCCCGGTACAGCAGCATGATAACCTTCTATGATCTGTTTGTGATCCCCTTCTTTATCATTCCTAGCATTCTGTTTGCCCTTTGCGCCACCGCCGCGCATTGCGTGGATGGCTTCATTGACTTGTCGATCAGAACTCCCAAGTCTCTTTCCTGGGACATCCTATATTCGTGCATGAGATTTTTGTTATCGACATGCATCACTTTACACTTATCCACATTGAACCTCATTTGCCATGTCGATGCCCATTTCTCGAGCTTGATTATGTCACTTTGCAGATCTTTGCAATCCCCCTGTGTCTTCACTACTTTGAATAACTTTGTATCGTCCACAAATTTAATCACCTCACTTGTCGTACCAATGTCCAGGATAAAGCTGTATGTCTCATTTGTAAAGACACTGTTGCTGTGTTGAAAGAATACATTATACGCCACCACTATGAAACAAAACATGTTTCAATGTTTTTGCAATTTAAAGAAAAGGAGTGTTCAGATAAATTTGAATCATTATGTCATTGTCTGTGTTCGCAGCAAGACTTATTGAGAAAAGCAAACTCAGAAAATGAAGCCTTAACCTTGGTAAGCTACAAGGTTGCTTATGCGTTGGCTAAAAGAGGAAAACCATTCATCAATGGCAATATCATCAAAGAATGTATAATGGAAGCAGTGGCTGACTTATGCCCAGAAAAAATTAATCTTTTTAAAATAAGTCTTGCGCCAAATACTATTGCTCATTGGGTCAAAAATAATGGGAAATAGCATTATCCAGCAAGTTGTAGGAAAAGCACAATGTTTTAGGCGGTATTCTCCCACTTTAGATGAATCAACTGATGTTTATAATACCTCGCAACTCACAGTATTTTTTCATGGCATTGACGATTAACTTCATGTCACACAGCAATTAGCGTCACTGCACAGCATGCATTTGGAGAAAGTCGTGTACATGCATTGCAGCCAAGCTTTTGTTAGGACTGCCACGTTGGCGTTAAGAGCCACTTTTAATGCTTTATTGATTCCTTTAGAACAATAGTATACATACCATCATTCATATTTCAGACTTCTGAGGCAGGCCCATTTGGGGCTGAAACACGATTGTGTCGAGTCTTGATACACAATAAAAGTTATTATGGACTAGAGTTTCCTTCGCTGTTTGTTTCCTATGGACCCACAAGCAGCCAGAATTGGAGAAGTCCAAGGTCCAAGCATGATGGGGGACTGGCGAATGACTGGCGTAGGGACTGTGGCAACTGACAGAGAGACCAGTAAATGGTACCAGGAGTCATCAAAGGACCCCATAGGAAGCAGCCTGTAGACATGTTAGTTGCCATTGGGCCATTGGGCATCAACAAGTGACTGGTAGAGGGACCAGTGACAACTGGCAGAGATACCAGTAAATGGCACCAAAAGCTTCCCAAAGATCTGGAGGGCCAATGAAGAGTCAGGGAGGACCTGAAGAACCATAGAGTCTAGGGAGGACTCAGTGATGACTAGAAGGAGTTTGGCTGGAGAGACCTAGTCATGTATTTTAGTACGAATGGTGTGTGTATTTTGGTGATGTTCTTGTTTTAAGAGAAGTACCTGTGATGAAGCAGAGCCTGAAGAAGAAAGACCAGGAAGTGCCTGGGGACAGATGTGTGATGGGGAATGATCGCTCGGCCTGATCACACTATCATACCAACATACCAACAGTTTATGACACCATACTGGACTGAGGGAGAAGCAGAGATTTCTACTGTTGCCTGGGTTGATGTAGGACTCATCATTCACTTGGACACTGCTTTAGTGTTTGAGCACAAGGTGAAGAGGGCTCAGATGAACATCATGGAAAAATTGGATGTACAGTTTAAGGAGGAACTGCAGCAGAATGACACCAGTTATATTTTCTTTGATGGATGTCATGATGATACTAGGGTCATGTTAAAGTCAGAAGAGAATACTACAATATATCCAGTTATGATGAAAGAGGAATATTATACAGTTTGTATGGAACCAGGAGGTAGATATCTGTAACATTTTGTTCCTGTAAAAGAAACTAAAGAGAAAACTCATGCTGAGATAATTGCTGATAAATTGGTTGTATTGCTGAGAGAGAGGAGAAGACAAAACTCTTCAAGCTACTAGAAGTGATTCCTGTAATGCAAATAGTGGTTGGGTGGGAGGAATGATGCATTATATTGAAAAGAAGCTACAATGGAAATTGGTGTGGGTTGTCTGTAACCTGCACACAGGTGAACTACCATTCAGGCATTTGACTTCTTTAGATGGCAAGACATTGACCAGGTCCAATTGGAAAAACTCTGGATACTGCTGTTAAGATCTTTGTTGGCACTGATCTTCTGATCTCAGGGAGATCAATTGGTCCAATCTGATGAGGTCCAATACTCCCAACTCTCTCTCTTTGACCTTTTATAAAGAATAATTTGATCACAATGAACTTCAAGTAATTGAAAGAAGCCGTAGAAAACAGGGAAGCATGGCAAGGACTGGCCTACAGAGCATCCAAGGGTCGGACACGACCAAATGGATAGTATTAGTAGTAATTCAATTACAGGTAGTTCTCTGCCTGATCCAACCAAATGATATAAATGAGTCCAAACGTGCAGCCTTGTTTTTCTTTTGAACATTTTCAGTTTTAGATTATCGCTAAGATGAAACTAACATGTTAGTGTCAATATGGGTAAATAAGTAAGATAAATCGAGGCACAAATGTAAATACAAAAACTATTATCAGTAGTTTATATATTTTTGTATAATTCCCTAGAAATGCTAGGTAGATAAGTAAGTGGTTAGAGCTACGGCATCAGCAGCCTGAGGTTGTGGGTTCATATCTCACATTGCTCCTTGTGACACTGGGCATGTCACTTAGGCTCAGATTCACTAAAGATAGTGGAGTCAATCGCTGTTGGCCGATTTTAAAACATCGATTGATTCACTATCTTCTTTGCATGCAAATGATTTGAACGGAAGTGCAAATCATTTACATGCAAACTCCCGACTCAAACCGATTGAGTTGGGTGAAGCCCTGACAGTAGCGACAGAAGAAGCAGCCTCCTGTCAGGTCTTCTGCTGTCTTTTTTTTAAAAAAAAATTTTTATCGGTCACATATTTTGCGTGTATTACACACGCAAAATATCAGCCCGATTTTTAAAAAATAAAAAAAATCCCCCACTCGCTCCTGTTTTGTTTTTTTTTGGGGGGGAAGTCAGGAATGGGACCGATGGCAGGAGGGAGTGGGAATCCCTTCTGCCATAATTTGGAGAAGGCGGTGGGCATCAGCACCGGGGAGGGGGGCATCGGTGCGGGTTAAAACCACAGGCTTGTAATTCGCTTTTTGCAGAATATATAAAAAAGGAAAAATTCCTTTTTTATATATTCTGCAAAAAGCACATTGCGAGCCTGTGGTTTTAAAGGGCAGGAGAGTCGGTAAGGAAGTGAAGTGATTGGTCCTCAGCAGTCGCTTCACTGTGGATCGGCATGCCCAATCGGTGTTCCTTCTTCTGTTTAGTGAATTGAGGTCTTCCTACTTATGCATGCCATTTCCCCGCATTTGCATGTGCGGATCAGATCGGATCGGAGATTGATCCCACAGCTGTTTAGTGAATCGGGTCGGGGAACAATCGGATCAGGAAACTATCACAAAACTATCGGTACACAATCAGCAAGTTTTGTGACATTGGATAAGAGTGTGAACCCACTAGGACAAATAGGAAAAATGCTTGAGTACCAGACTGTAAACCATTAGGCTATACAAATGCTAAAATAAACAAAAGCTGGTTGTTGATTTTCCACATGAAAGTGAAAAAAACAAGCCAAAACTGCAAATATGTACAACGATGTAGGCAAAATTTATTGTGACAACCAAACTATATATTAAAACCTTTTTACCAAACAGGGGACCCAACACGGTCCGTGTTTCGGACAACCTTCATCAGGGGTCCATGGTAGAAAAAGGAAAAAAACATATGTCACAACAAATGTATATAATAAAGCCAAACTGATGTTATGTAACGCCGAGAGTCACTGTGAATAGTAAAAATCGCTAGAGTGATCCATTTTTTCATGACTGCTTTTTAAAATTCTAACATCTCCAAAATTGACATACCCTATTATTGTGCACTAAAATAATTGAACATGTGGTAACTTATGAAGTCACGGCATCAGAAAAGAGAGACCACTTGAGAAAAACATCATGTTTGGGAAGATCGAAGGAACCAGGCGAAGAGGGCGACTTGCAATCTGGGCAACGTTGAAAACAACCATGGGGATGACACTGGAAGACATTTTCGGACTAGCACAAAATAGTTTTCTTTTTAGATCCGCAATTCATCAAGTTGCTAGGACTCGAGCATGAGTCGAAAGTCCCTAACAACAATTTATGAAGTAACACATGTTAAACATTCTAATATAATACAAATTCTTTTTATTAAAATGCATGTGTTAAAATAGGTGAACTTTTATCCAGAAACTAGAGAAAATGTCCAAAAATGACCTCCCACACACACACACTTTTACAAAACCGTGGAAGCGGTTTTTAGCACCGTCTGGTGCACTGAATGCTCTGCACTGCTCCCAACGCTCTTAGGAACCCTATGAGTGTCTAGAGCAACGTAGAGCATTTAGCATGCCAGCCTGCACTAAAAATTGCTTTCACAGTTTTGTAAAAAAGGGGGGGGGGAATAATTCACAAAATATTCATTTGAACCATTTGTGAAATGCAAGGAGATATTACATTTCTGAGTTGTTATTTTTATTCAGAGAATATTTTGTATTATGGACAAAGAGCTTTACTTGCAGGGTCTGGAACTGTCCACCTTACAGATCTGGCAGTTCTGTATTTGAAAATATTTAGAAATTATGTACCCCTGCCATAAAAAGGCTTTAGGGATTTTAAATATTCAGAGATGCAACAAGAACAATTTCTTGGCATTTAATAGTTTTGTCAATTATTTATTGGGACAATAGATGACTGCATTTCAGATCACTTAAAATGCGCTAAAGGTCACTTTGAAATAATGAGACCTTTTGTTGCTTATCCATGCCTACTCTGTGATCACTGAATCATATTAGCTCCATGTTATCAGTTAATATTACTTGTTTACTTTATTTGTTACTGAGTAAAAAAAAAAAGTCCATAAACCATTTTAGTAGGCAGTAAAGGAGTGCATGAATCAGTGTCACTAAAAACAGAGGGAAATGTGACATAAAAATAGTTCAGAACCTTTGGGCTCCTTTTACTAAACCACGGAAGAGCTTCTTACTGTATACTGGCAAGGTAAATGCTCCAACGCTCATTCAATTCCTTTGAGCGTCGGAATCTTTACCTCGCTGTTCCGCAGTAAGAAGCTCTTCCGTGGTTTAGTAAAACCCAACATTTATTAGGGATCATTTTACTAAGTTGATGTAAGTGCTAGGGCATGCTTACCGTAGTCTAACAGGGCTTACTGCAGGATGTACTAAGGCGTACCATTAACTCCCTGTGCCCATGCAAACCACACACATAAAAAAAAGTCTTTAATTTTCTCTGAGGGGGGCATGTCTAGAGTGCAGAGTAAGTGTGACTTTGTGAATCAGTTAGCACCGCCACATTATCGTAAGCTAACTGATAAACGTGGGATTAGTGCATGAGACGTTAGGGCTGGATTCTCTAAATGGTGCCATTGTCGGAGGCCGCCTTAAAAGTGACAGCATGTCAATCACACGATGGAGCCGTTCAGAGAATTGCACCTCTGGCAAAAGTAGGCACCAGAAATGTAGGCCAGGGTTTTCAAGGCCTACATTTCTGGCGCCTACCTTTGGCACAAATCACGCCTATGTAGGTGTTTTATGGCGTGAAAGACCATTTCTGTCATTAGCCATGCCTACAATGGCATTGGGCGCCCTAAAGCAACCACGAATGTGCGATTCTGGTGCTGTATTTTTATGCACCTTGAAAATAATTTTTAAACATATTTAAATTGGCATTTTTTCACTTAACTTAGGTGACAGTAGGGTGCCTACCGGCACTTAAGTTAAAGCACAATTTATAGAATATGGGCCTTACTGCCTACAAAATAGGTGGCAGTAAGGGCTCACACATAAATTTACGGTAATGGTCATACACTAATGACAGCATTAGTACACAAAACCAAACATAGGAAGAGCTAACAGCTGATATTTAAACATCGCACCATTTTTACAATGGCCCTGTTTTTCCTTTGTTACAGTTCAGCTGCATATGCAGGCTTTATATGAAATAGTACTTTCCATGATGAGTAAAAGACCATTGTGATTCTGTCTATCACGACTTAATTACAAAACTCCCGAGGCAGGCCCCTTGTGGGCCGAAACACGACTGTGTCGAGTCAATCACAATAAAAAGAGACTGAACACCATCGGTCACCTTTGTTGTTCTTTTTAGCATTAGTGCACAGCCATTAATTTGGAAAACAGAAAAATCGTCCCTTTTCTGGTTGCTGTAAAAACAGTATTAGCGTGCAGGGAAAACCTCTTAAGGGCATGCAAAGGCCACTTTTTACCACTGTTTAGTAAAAGAAAACCTTCAGGCTTCACCATTTATTAAGCTGCATTAGAACGTTTTAGTGTGGGCTGGCGAGGTAAATGCTCTGATGCTCATTCAATTCCTATGAGCATTGGAGCATTTACCTTGCCAGCCTGCCCTAAAACGTTCTACTGCAGCTCGATAAAAGTGGGCCTTACAGTTTTAACATCACAGAACGGAGTGTTATATAGTATGAAGATTTGAACCAAAAGAAGTATGAGAAGAGACTGGATGACCTAAATATGTATACTCTGGAGGAGAGTAGGGACATCTGATATGATACAGATGTTTAAATACTTGAAAGGCATTAATATAGAGCCAAATCTTTTCCAGAGAAGAAAAAATGGTAAAACTAGAGGGCATAATTTGAGGTTACAGGGAGGAAGACTTAGGAGTAATGTTAGGAAATTCTTCTTCACGGAGAGGGTGGTAGATGCCTGGAATGCCCTCCTGAGAGAAGTGGTGGAAAGGAAGACATTGATGGAATTTAAAAAAGCACGAGATAAAAATAGAGGATCTCTAATTAGAAAATGAAGGATGTAAATTGTCAGTATTGGACAGACCTGCATGATCTGTGTTCCATATATGGTGATTCGGTGTAGGATGGGATGGGGGTGGCCTGGGGTGGGCATCAATGTGATCTCCACTAATATGGAACAGGAGGATGTTACTGGTCAGACTTTATGGTAGATGTCCTACAAGCAATGGGATGGTTGGATAGGCTGGAGTGAGGTTGGACCGCAACTTCAGCATTTGGAATACCAGACTTTACAGTCTAAGGCCCAGAAATATCAAAGAAGAGACAAGTTAATCTAATCATGTATTTTTTAATGAGAATAACTTATGGGCAGATTAGATGGACCATTCAGGTCTTTATCTGCCATCATTTACTATGCTATATAAAGTACCAAATCCACAGCACTGTGATATAATCATAAATGTTCTCATTTTGAGAAGAATGATTTGAAAAACTATAGGAGTAAAGCTCTGTGAAGAGGATTATTGAACATTGGTCCTCACAGTCTCCAGACACAGAGACAGAGGCTAGTGCAATAAATAGTAGCAGTAAGTCATCTTGTTCTGATTTCAGTGTGGAAAGAACAAAATGGTCCTGGATTCCCTTTGGTTCTCAGGAAACTTAATCGTATATATCTGATGTCAACATTGACAATGCTATGAAGAAATAGGCTTATTGAATTTCACAAAATTTGGGATGATTATGTTAAATGACAAGACCAAGCTTCAACCATGGGATAAAAATATTTATATTTCTATGCCTTGTTTCTAGGGATCTAGGGGAAAGGGAGGGGAGGGGAGAGATTGTTGGGGTGAGCAAGGTTGGGAGGTGGTTTGGAGAAACCATTAGAACCCACATATTGAGTCACGGTATATCATGAGCTAGATTTATAAGAACATAAGAATAGCCTTACTGGGTCAGACCAATGGTCCATCAAGCCTAGTAGCCCATTCTCACAGTGGCCAATCCAGGTCACTAGTACCTGACCAAAACCCAAAGCAACATTCCATACTACCAATCCAGGGCAAGCAGAGGCTTTCTTCATGTCTTAATAACAGACTATGGAATTTCCCTGCAGGAATTTGTCTAAACCTTTCTTAAAACCAGCTACGCTATCCGCTTTTACCACAACCTCTGGCAACATGTATGTTTGTGATATTTATTCCTACTCAGACACAATTATAACAATTAATCATACCTACAGGCTATAGGAAACCAACCTCTGAGCAAGATCCAACTCAGATACAAATAATGCCTCACTAACTTACCTTACAAAGGACACTAATCTCTGAATATGAGTTCACTCAAATATCTTCTACAGTGAACTAACCATAATAAGTTGGTATCTCATAATAATTCCCTGTCTACTGATCAGTACTAGATGAACCAAATCCTACTGCACCCTCCCAAAAGTAGACCAGAAAACCTCTCAGAAAACACAATCCCATTATGGAGTCACCCTATGATAAACTAATTGAATATGCTAATTCAATTAGGGTGCGCTAATCGATTAGCACACCTTAGTAAAAGAGGGGGTAAGTCTAAGACGGCACACATCCGTTCCTCCAAAAATGCCACTTTTCGCTCTGTGTGCACAGAGGCAGGGAAAAGGCCTAAGCTGGTTTTAGATATGTCTAAAACCCTTTTTGATTATTGGTACTTGGACGACCTATCTTTTGATTGTCCAAGTACCAATTTAGGTGGGGTTTTAGATGTATTTCTTTTTATTATGAGCCCCTTAGCGTGCCTTAATAAAAGAACCCCTATGTTTCTATAGATATAAACAGGAAAGAGTCAGTCCTGAGGAAGGCTACTAAAATGGACAATGGTCTTCATTATAAGGCTTATGGAGACAGACTTAAAGATATCAATATGTATACTTTGGAGGAATGGTGGGAGAGGGGAGATATGATAGAGACGTTTAAATACCTACATGGCATAGATGCATATGAGGCGAGTCTGATTTGAAAGGAAGCTCCGGAATGAGAGGGCATAGGATGAAATTAAAAAGTGACAGGCTCAGGAGTAATCTAAGGAAATACTTTTTTTACAGAAAGGGTAGTAGATGCGTGGAATAGGCTTCTGGTAGAGGGGGTGGAGACAAAGGCTGAATTCAAAAAAAGTGTGGGACAAGCATGTGGGATCTCTTAGGGAAAAGACGAGATAGTGGGTGCTGCAGATGGACAAACTGGATGGGTCATTTGGCCTTTATCTGCCATCATGTTTCTATGTTTCTATAACTATAAAGCTCTGTGATCTCACAATGCAAGCGTTAAGAGCCTCACACTTATAACAATAAGTCTCTATGACCTCACAATGAAGGTGTAAAGAGCCTTAGCCTATACGGAGAGGAGGAGATAGATATTGCGAATGGGCAGACTGGATGGGACATTTGGCCTTTATCTGCATTCATGTTTCTATGTTTCTTTGTTGCTGACACTATCGTACATAAAACTTTCAAATATGAAAGTTGACCCTCCAAACTTTTATAATCTTTATCTATGTAATTTTTAAACCCACTTTTGGCACTTTTTTGCTCAGCAGATCACAAATAAAATCTATAATCCATCTACCGTAGATTTCTAATAAGCCTGTTCTGGATATATTATTCATAGGGGCACAAGTAGAAGCTTCCTGTTTTAATAACCATTATTTATTCTCCTATAGTAATTTATCATGTATGGCACCTCAGAGTATTGTGCAGTCCAAGCAAAAGAACATCCATAACTTAATCAAAATATCAACAACTATTAGATGAAGTCATGGAAGGTCAAATGGAAGACGCTGATTTTCAACTTTGATTTACATGGTGAAAAGGCATTGATTTGCCTGAGATCCAAAAAGGAATTATTGCAGATTATATATACCAGTTTATAAGAGGGGTTATGTGATGACATTAGCAGTTTTTACGCCTCAAAAGAGAGGCATGAAAAAGTGAGCATTCAGAAACCAAAGTCATTTACGTCAACTATAAGCAGAAATTAAACTAACCCCCCCCAACTCCCCCCCCCACCCTTTTACACAACCGTTTTTAACGCCAGCAGTGGCGGTAACAGCTTCGATGGTCATAGAATTCCTATGAGCTTTGGAGCTCCTACCACCTTGGCCAGCCCTAAGAACCGTGCTATGGTTTTGTAAAAGGGGAAGGGGGGTGTGAATTAAGAATGTAAAATCTGATTGGTCAAAACTAGGATTTCTGCTGTAATTTAGCAAACATGCAGGGAACTGGTAAAGAAAGAATCAGAAATACTATATAAAAGCCAGGCCTGCAATTGTTAAGAAACCTGTCTATTGACTTCTGCACCATTGAAAAATACTTTACAAAAAGATAGAGAAAAGTAATAAATTCACCCGCCTTTTACAAAACTGTAGCGTGGTTTTTAGCTCCGGCTGTGGCAATAACAGCTCCAACACTCATAGGAATTCCTAGTACGATTTTGTAAGGGGGGGGGTAAGTAAATTGAGAGCAATGCAATATCCCCCACCTCCTTTTTTTTTTTTTTTACAAAACTGCACTAGCGCTTTTAGCGACTGTCGCAGCATAGAATACCGGTGCTAAAAACCACACTATGGCCCTCTTTTATAAGGTGCACTAACCAATTAGCGAACACTAAACACTAACGCATACATGTTAGTCTTTGGACACGTTAGCGTTTAGCACACACTAATTCGATTAGCACACTCTAATCGGTTAGCGCACCTTAGTAAAAGAGGGGGTATGATTTTGTAAAAGGGGGGTATATCTACCTTGAAAATATTAATTCAGGGGTCCTGTTACTAAAGCCTGAAACGCGCTAAAAGAATTAGCACTTGCTAAATGAAAAGAAACCCAAAGGACTGTTTTCAAGTCTTTGGGCCCAATTCACTAACCTGCTCGATCATGACCGATCCGTGTCCGATCTGGGCAGGGCCGATTGATTCTGGAAGCCAGAATATTCTAATGGGGGCAATCGGAGGCACACTCCCCATCCGCTGACAGGGATTGCTAGGTAGCGATCCTGACACATGCACAGACCATCTACTTTGCCTGTAGATGGTCTGCGCATGTGTTTGCTGTCTATTTTTTTTCTTCTTTTTTTTACTGACCCCGACTCACCTGCACTCTACCGCCCTTCCCTGCAGTGTGAACCCTTGGATTTCAACTGCGGATTTAAATCAGGTTAAAACCATGGGCTCGCACTGCAGAAAAGGGCGGCAGGGAGCAGGAGAGTCGGGGAGCCAAAGAGAGTTGGGGGAGGCAGAGAGCAGGTCGCAGCAGAGAGCAGGAGAGTCGGGGAGCCAGAGAGAGAGTCGGGGAGACAGAGAGCAGGTCGCGACAGAGATTAGGAGAGCGGGGAGCCAGAGAGAGAGTCAGGGAAGGCAGAGAGCAGGTCGTGGCAGAGAGTAGGAGAACGGGGAGCCAGAGAGAAAGTCGGGGGAGGCAGAGAGCAGGTCGCGGAAAAGAGAAGGAGAGCCAGGGAGCCAGAGAAAGAGTCGGGGAGATAGAGAGCAGGTCGCGGCAGAAAGCAGGAGAGCCGGGAAGCCAGAGAGATAGTCAGGGAGACAGAGAGCAGGTCGCAACAGAGAGGAGGAGAGCGGGGAGCCAGAGAGAGAGTCGGGGGAGGCAGAGAGCAGTTTGTGACAGAGAGCAGGAGAACGGGGAGCCAGAGAGAGAGTCGGGGAGCCAGAGAGCAGGTCGCGACAGAGAGCAGGAGAACGGGGAGCCAGAGAGAGAGTCGTGGAAACAGAGAGCAGGTCGCGACAGAGAGCAGGAGAATGGGGAGCCAGAGAGCAGGTCGTGACAGAGAGCAGGAGAGCGGGGAGCCAGAGAGAGAGTCGGGGGAGGCAGAGAGCAGAGATCCGGGGAGCCAGAGAGAGAGTCGGGGAGCCAGAGAGCAGGTCGCGGCAGAGAGCAGGAGAGCCGGGGAGCCAGAGAGAGAGTCGGGGGGACAGAGAGCAGGTTGCGACAGAGAGCAGGAGAACGGGGAGCCAGAGAGAGAGTCGGGGAGATAGAGAGCAGGTCGCAACAGAGATCAGGAGAATGGGGAGCCAGAGAGAGAGTCGGGGAGACAGAGAGCAAGTCACGACAGAGAGCAGGAGAACAGGGAGCCAGAGAGAGAGTCGGGGAGACAGAGAGCAGGTCGCGGCAGAGAGCAGGAGAGCCGGGGAGCCAGAGAGAGAGTCGGGAAGACAGAGAGCAGGTCACAACAGAGATCAGGAGAGCAAGGAGCCAGAGAGAGAGTCGGGGGAGGCAGAGAACAGGTCACGACAGAGAGCAGGAGATCCGGGGAACCAGAGAGAGAGTCGGGGAGACAGAGAGCAAGTTGCGACAGAGAGCAGGAGAGCCGGGGAGCCAGAGAGAGAGTCGGGAAGACAGAGAGCAGGTCACAACAGAGATCAGGAGAGCGGGGAGCCAGAGAGAGTGTCGGGGAGGCAGAGAGCAGGTTTATTTCAGGGCTGCAGGGCTGGCAGGACAGTCAGAGAGGACATGAGTGACTGGTCCTCAACAGTCGGTACTTGTTGATTGGCCAGCCCAGTCGGTGATCAAGAAAAAAGTTTCGTGAATCGCATCCCTGCCTACTTTGCATGCTGTTTCCCCTCATTTGGAATCAGATCGGTACACAGGTTAGTGAATCGAGTCGGAGGGAAATCGGGTTGCAAAGGAGTCGCAAATCGATCAGTACACGATCGGTTTGTTTAGTGAATCTAGCCCTTTATATGGTTTTGACATCTAAGAACTTCACTCATAGCTTAAAATATCTCAAAGACATTTATGACTTCCTGTAGCTCTAAGGCCTATATTCTATAAATAGCACTTTAAGTTAGGTGTCCAACTTAAGCGGAAACTGCCATTTAATTTGAAAAAATGGCACTTGCATCATAGCTACAGAGGTAATTTAAGATGTCTAACACCACTGTAGGCGCAGTTAATGCCGGAAGTGGCATTAAGCATCATAAAGCACCTCTATAGTCATGATTCATATGAAAGATAAGTGCCAGAAATGTAGGCCTTGAAAACCCTGGCTTACATTTCTAGCACCTGCCTTTCATGAAACCACAATTCTATAAATGGCTAAGGTTACGCGATTTTACGTATGTAAAATCCAGACCGCCCCCAGGCCCGCTCAGTTTCACCCATCCCCATCCCGTTACGCCCACACCACACCCCAGCCCCGCCTATAGTCCTGCCCCCCCCCCAGCCTGCTTGTCTCAGTCGTGAAGGCATCGCTCATGCATGAATGCCCCTCTTGACGCATTCTTGTTGTAAAAATGAATAAAGAATTTAAAAAAAAACTAAAAACCCCGGACAAAGTGCCGGGTTTTGAAAAGCCATCCGGATGCCCGGACATGCCCTCTAAAAAGAGAACATGTCCAGGTAAATCCAGATGTCTGGTAACCCTATAAATGGCACCATTATATGATTGACCTGCGCTTGGTAGCTGTTTCTTAGGTGGCCAATGACGACAGTGCCGTTTATAGAATTTGGGCCAAATTGTTTTAAATTTAATTTTCCTTCATGCAACATGTGCACAGAGAGTGCATTCATGTGTTTACTTTTGTTTATCAAGCAGCTTCTGTTTGGAATAATTTAACATTGCAAATTAGGCAAATTAATTCTTATATCTTTGTTTTGTAAATATCTGAAAATGTTTCTATTTTCTTCCAACAATATTTAACTTTGTTTTGGGATTAGTAAGTTTGTATTATTAAATTTCTCTTCAGCCTTTTATAATTCCCTTGTTTTGAGGCCTTCTTAACTAATCCCTCCTTTTATCAAGCCACGCTGCCAAGCAGCACGAGCTAAATACCGAGCTGCCCATTTTAATCCTATGGGCGGCTCGGCATTTAGCTCATGCTGCTCGGCAGTGCAGCTTGATAAAAAGGGGGGGGGGGGGGAGAGTGTAAGTGATCCACATTTAACTTGGTGAAAATTGCAGAATAGAAATGTCAATACAGAATAGCAAATAGCAAAAAAAAGAGGAATGCAGGGAAAATATACAATATACGAGAAAGCAAATCACTCCATTTGATCAGTACACACCAACGTCAGTAAAAGTTTTTTTTTTTTAAAGTTTTTATTAAGAAAATTAAAGCAATACAAAACGCCAAAAAGTACAGCAAGCAAAACAATACAATCCCTACCCCACCCCTTAACATCTCCCAGCGCAAACTGTTGTACAGGAACTCTTCAGTACAATGCAAAAGAACATACAAAAAAAGAAAAAAACCCTAGAGAATTCACCCATCCCAACCCCCCCCTCCCCACCCAAAAAGCCAAAAATAACATGACAAAGGACAAGTGTATGTATACCACAGGTCGAAACAAAACTCAAGAGAGCACTAAAAGGGCCGGGCCAATCCTCCAAACCCCTCTCGCCAAATTAAGGAGCAAGCTGTCTCTAGTGTACATAAGGGTCCCAGATTTTAGAATAAGAAACCAACATATTATGGTTCATGGCCGTCAGATTAGACATCAGTTGCAAGTAATCTAAACGAGAGTATACAGCTGACAAAACAGGGACATTGGGAGAATGCCAGCATTGCGCCAATGCCAAGGGAGCAGCCGTAAATACATAGGCTGCTAATTTCTGCTCATGAAGAGTATAACCAGGAAAACCAACATTAAGCAGACAGCAGTCCATTAGAATAAAATAAATGCCTCAGACACGGAGAGGTGTTCCCACTCTCTTCCACCCAAGCATCACTGGCAAAAAACATTCGCATATAACTTATTACTGACAGGTGGGAGCCTGAAAATAATCAAAACGAACTAGAAAAAGCTAGCTAGTTAGGAAAGAGTCAGTGGTAGCAAGCAGGAGTTTGACTCTGCAAATCGATAGTCTAGAGCGTTGGTGTTACGGCCCTGAAGCAGTGGCCTGGCTGCAGTGGAGTGCCATGGGTTTGGGGGTGTTGGGGTGGAGCGCTATGAGTTTGGGAGGTAAGAACATAGAACATAAGAACATAAGAATTGCCGCTGCTGGATCAGACCCGTGGTCCATCGTGCCCAGCAGTCTGCTCACGCGGCGGCCCCCAGGTCAAAGACCAGTGCCCTAACTGAGACCAGCCCTACCTGCGTACGTTCTGGTTTAGCAGGAACTTGTCTAACTTTGTCTTGAATACCTGGAGGAGTGTGTGGCGCAGTGGTTGGATCTACAGCCTCAGCACCCTGGGGTTGTGGGTTCAAATCCCGCGCTGCTCCTTGTGACCCTGGGCAAGTCACTTAATCCTCCATAGCCCCAGGTACGTTAGCTAGATTGTGAGCCCACCGGGACAGAGAGGGAAAATGCTTGAGTACCTGATTGTAAAACCGCTTAGATAACCTTGATAGGCGGTATATAAAATCCTAATAAACTTGAAACTTGAAAACTTGAGGGTGTTTTCCCCTATAACAGACTCCAGAAGAGCGTTCCAGTTTTCCACCACTCTCTGGGTGAAGAAGAACTTCCTTATGTTTGTACGGAATCTATCCCCTTTCAACTTTAGAAAGTGCCCTCTCGTTCTCCCTACCTTGGAGAGGGTGAACAACCTGTCTTTATCTACTAAGTCTATTCCCTTCATTGCCTTGAACATTTCAATCATGTCCCCTCTCAGTCTCCTCTTTTCAAGGGAGAAGAGGCCCCGTTTCTCTAATCTCTCACTGTACGGCAACTCCTGCAGTTTGGGGTGGGGTGTCAGGGTTCGATGGGACCCGGTGACAGGAGGGAGTGGTCTATTTTTTGTATTGAAAGTACTGGGGTGTGTGTGGGATGTTAGGAGTGTTTGGGGATGTCAGGGGAGTGCTGGGGAAAGTTGGAAGGGAGGGGTGTAGTGTGGAGCCTCTGTGGAGGGGGCTGGGGGATGCGTGACTGTGAGGGAGGGGGGAGAAAGGAATCTCCCAGCCAGTTCAGCTGATCCTGGCAGGGGGAATCCCTATTAGCTGAGCTGGCAGTAATCCCCAAAACCGGCTCAGCTGATGGGGATTCCTCTGCCACTCTCTTTACCATGATATAACTCAAAAAGTAACCCACAGACTACAACTAATCCAAAATACTGCAATCAAACTAATTTATAAGGCCAAAAAATATGATCATGTTACCCCGCTTCTTCGAGAGTTACACTGGTTACCAGTCTCTCACCGAACTACATACAAAATTCTTCTTCTAACTTTTAAAATTAAGACCTCCCACCTCCCTGTTTTCCTAGACAAATATCTCATTCCACATACTCCTTTTAAGGTCTTTAGATCTACGAATCAAAACTTATTGACAGTACCCTCAATCAAGGACCTATACTATACTAGAAATTCCATTTTTTTTTCAGTAGTCGCACCCTCGCTCTGGAATGTAATGCCACTTTATCTCCGCAACGAAAATTCTCTAAATAAATTTAAAACAAATCTTAAAATATTTCTTTCTAAAGATGCCTATCAATAAGTGGAAAAAAAAGAAGTTTTTAAGAAGCGACATCCCTGGTCTCCCTCTCATTATTCCCTATCCCTCTATTCCTCCTTTTTATTTTTATTTACACATTATAATTAAAATTTCCCTATTTTCATCTCTAATAAGTTTTAATTTCTCATAGTTTTAGTTTTACCCTCCTCTCATTTTATTTCAACCAAATCTTAAATTTTATTAGATTTTTCTAATTTTTAATTTTGTAAACCGTTCAGGTCGGTATATCAAGCCATAAATAAACTTGAAGCTTGAAACTGATTGCAAGCTGTTCTGACGGGGTAGGTACCACATCTGTGCTTTTCTGTGTTTTTTATGTGGACATCTTTATATTTGGGAATGTCAAAAAAGACAGACGTAATAAGGGATAAAATGTTGTAAAAATGTCCATTCTCAAAACTGCCACATCTATTTTTTTTTTTTTTTAAATAAAGTTTTATCTTCAACAACCTCAAGAACCTCGGACAAGTACAGTATAAAAACTAAACACATAAAGCTTTTACTTATAAATATTCATGTCAAGTTGCTTCGCTTCCCCCCCACCCCCACCCTTTACCAAACCACAATAGCGGTTTTTAGCGCAGGGAGCCGTGATGAATGCTCTGCGCTGCTCCTGATTCTCATAAAAAACTCTATGAGTGTCGGGAGCAGCACGGAGCATTCATCACGGCTCCCTGCGCTAATAACCGCTATCGTGGATTAGTAAAAGGGGAGGTTAGTGCTAGATTCTTTAAAGTCTCTTCCTTTTATATTGGTCCAGATTCCACAACCAGGACAACACTGGGTTTTACTAAATGGTGCTAGACATTTTTGGTGCAGGCAGTAAAAAACCTCTAGAAACATTTAGCAAAAGGAGCCCTTAAAGTGCTCAACTCAGGTAAGTACCGCTACTTTATTTCTTTCTCTGCATATCTTCCTATCTCTTAATCCGTGTTGTCTTGGTTTCATGTGTTATTAAATTTGCTTAACCACTCAAGGATGCAAAATCCATCCAAGCAGAGTACAATCACAAAATCAATTAAGCAAGAAAGAATGCCACAAAGAGCAGTTAAGGAAATGCTTGTCATCCAAGCATTCCCCCCTCTCCAACTTGACTCAAAGGGTCACTGACAGGTCCAATAACAAATCATGCTGATGAGTCCACAAAAAAATGCCTTGCGGAAAAAGTGTGCTTTTAATATCTGTGTGTATAATGAAGATAGAGCACTCGATGCCTCTGGCAATTGATTTTCAGAGGTCAAGACCCATTACAGAAAACAGGGTATTCCTGGAATGTCATCAGTGAGACTTGATGGATGGATGAAGCCATTGACATGAGCATAGGGTTCTAACTGGGACATATAGCAAATACATAGTGTGACAAAAAGTTTGGAGAGTTCCCTTTGCAAATCTGAAACACTATGGGGTCCTTTTATTAAGGCGCGCTAACTGATTTAGCACGCGCTAATTGATTTAGTGCGTGCTAAAGATTAGCGCACTAAATGCCAAGGCGTGAGAAGAGAGGGAGAAAGAGAGAGCGCAAGAGTCCTGTACAGGTGACAGGTGAAGAGCCTCTCCTGAAATCCCCTAACATATTAGGCCAATAAACACAACTAAAGGTCTAAGATGGCTGAGAATGCTCTGACTAAAACTGTCAAGCCTTTGCACAATCTATGCTTGCTGAAATCAGCAAGCCAAGCGAAATTTATGCTAAAAATGAGCGAGTAAAAACGAAACATTCTTTTACATGGCAACTGGTGTCACATCTGCAGTAATGCCAGGGAAGTGGATCTAAGAAGGATGAGAACATGTCTTAACCAAGAATATAAAAATACATTATTTTGCAAGAATATCCTGTGATGGGCAGGCTTTTACTGGCCGATGGCTTGAAATTGCTGACATGATAAATTAAAACGGCATATGCAAGAAAAGATATATTTTCTGGTAAACAGGACATGCGTATGGTATGACACAGATATTATGAACCAATTAATAAACTGATAAATGTAATGACGTTTGTAAGTGACCAATAAAAATTAACAATATGATATGTGCCAACGTGGCCTCAAGCTGTCAAGAATTGTATAAGAGACAGCCTTGGTGATTGTTAAAGCAGGACAGACATCCAGGTATACTCAAGCGCTTGAGGCATACTATCTGTCAGCCCCATATGCTGTAAAGATTTGTTCTTGTAACCTGTTATTGATTGTTAATAAAATAAATATATATTGAACAGGAAGGGAGCCGGAGCGCGAGGCAGACCTCGGACGCGTGAAGCCGCGTGCGTTCGGGAGAGGCAGGAGGGAGAAAGCGGACTGAGGCAGAGAGGAAGCTGAAAATCTGAAGAGGAGGTAGTGAGCCTGAGCGAAGGCAGGTAGCTTGGGGTAGCGGCGAGAGGGAGCTCCGCCCATCCCCACCGCATCAGAGGCAGCATCAGCGCCCAGGCTCCCCCTTAAAAGAAAGGGAGCCAATGACGCACAGCCGTTCGGAGCACGGCGAGAGCGCCTTTGCGAAGAAGCCTTAAGAAGGAGCCAAGAAACTAAGCCGCCCAGCAGAGGGAACTAAAGCGTAAACCACAAGTTCTTTCCTTTCTCTTAGCTATCCACACAGCAGAGACCACTTTTCACACACCACACACCGAGAGGGGAAACTAGTGCTCACCAAACAAACAACAGCACCAGCAGACTCACAACAATTCGGGAGACAGCAAACAGGAAACCAGGTCACATCCAGCCAACAGAAACAGGAGGTTCACAACACACAGCCCAGACATCTCAGAAGGGGAGCAAGGAATGATCGCCCAAGGAAGTCAGAAGATGAGCTTTCCAGTCTTCTGCACCAACTGCAATATGTATGACTACCTCCCCTCAGGGACTCGAGTGTACATTTGCAGTCGGAGCATGGAGCTGGATAGCCTGAAGTGGCAAGTCCAGCTGCTTGAGGATACAGTGATGGGACTAAGAGAACTCCTCAATTTTGAAGAGGAAATCCGTGTACAGGAGACGCTACTAATGGAGTCCAGTACCGACGACAAGATCAAGGAGCTCGAGAGATTCATTGAGGAAGCCCACCAGCAACATGTGGAGGCCCCAGGGCCGGAGAACTGTACCCAAGCAACTCAGGAAGAAGGCCTGGACGAGACAAGAGGAGACACCACTACAAGCACAGATGGGTCTGAACCAGAGACAGAGGGCAACCATTCACTTTCTTAGAGAAAGAAGGAGACTGCGAGGGGATGTATCACTGGAGAGAGAAGATCGGCCCTGCACCATGGATGTGGACTTACGACCCCCAAGAAACCCCCGAATAAAGAAGATGGTGATCATCGTAGGAGACTCCATTATATGACATGTGGACAGCCACACCGCAGGAGGAAAAAAGGATAGACTCGTCACTTGCCTGCCCAGAGCAAGAGTGAAAGATGAGGCCAACAGGATCACCTGAATCATAGACAATGCAGGAGGAGAGGACACTGCTGTGCTTATCCACGTGGGAACCAATGATGTGAATGGACGGAAGTACGACAGAGAAGAAATGAAGGACCAGCTCCGCTCACTCGGAAGAAGACTGAAAGTCAGGGAGGTGAAGGTGGCCTTCTCCGAGATCCTCCAAGTACCAAGGGTGGATGAGAAGAGGCAAGAGGAACTGAGAGTGATCAACGCCTGGATGAGAAGATGATGCGAGGAACAAGACTTTGACTTTGTGCGCAACTGAATGGCATTTTGGGGAAGAAGCAGGTACTATAGAAAAGACGAATTACACCTCACCAAGGAAGGAGCATGAGTATTGGCAGGTAACATGAAGAGGGCCATTTAGAAGATTTTAAACTAAAGGTCAGGGGAAAGCCAACAGTCGACTACCAGTCGATGGCCCGGGCGACGAAATGCCCCGAAGAAGGAACTACGGACAATTACTCGGATATAGGGGAAGAAGAGCATGAAGAAAATGAGGGAGACAACGTTGGAGCACATGAAAATTAATGGGATACAGTACTGCAGGGATACAAGCTATACAGAAGGGACAGAACAGGGCAAAAAGGAGGAGGTATTGCCCTATATGTTCAAGAAGAAATAGAATCTGTTAGATAGATGAAGACAGAGGGGAATGAATTTGGAGTCCCTCTGGATTAAGATTCCAAGGCACAATGATACAGACACAAAAATTGGCCTTTATTATCGACCCCCAGGACAGTCGGAGGAGACAGACTCAGAAATGATAGAGGAAATCAAACAAGGATGTAAGTCAGGCAATGTAATGATCATGGGAGACTTTAACTTTCCAGGGATAGACTGGAACCTGGGAACCGCAAATTGTGGCAAAGAAATAAATTTCCTAGAAATGATAGGAGACTGCTTCCTAGATCAAATGGTGGCAGAGCCGACAAGAGGGAATGCCACCCTAGACTTGGTCCTAAATGGCATTACTAGTCAGACTAAAGAAGTAGAAGTCACAGTCCCGCTAGGGACGAGCGATCACAACATGATCAACTTTAAACTTGACATCGGGAAGGGGAAACGTATCAAAACCTTAACCATGACCCTCAACTTTAAGATAGGAAGATACGATAGCATGAGAGCCATGGTAAAAAATGGCTCGAAAAAAGGATGAACGCAATTAAATCGGTGGATCAGGCATGGTCCCTACTGAAAGACATCATCACGGAAGCACAAAATCTCTACATTCCATAGATATCCAAAAGACGGAAAAATAAAAGCAAAGGAGAACCAGCATGGCTTACTAAAGAGGTGAAGGATGCCGTAACAGAAAAGAAGAACTCCTTTAAAAAATGGAAACGTGAAAGAACTATCGAAGCCTGGAACAGCCACAAAAATGATCAGAAGAAATGTCACAAGGCGGTGAGGGAGACCAAAAAGGTCTATGAGGAGAAAATAGCACAAGAGGCTAAAAACTTCAAGCCCTTCTTTAGATATGTAAAAGGGAAAAAACCTGCAAAAGAGGCAGTGGGTCCGTTGGAAGACCAGGGAAGAAAAGGGTGCATCAAAGAAGACAAACAATTGCTGACAGACTAAACTCCTTCTTTGCGTCTGTCTTTACGACGGAGGGCATTACATCATTACCTGAAACAGTGAAAGTGTTCAAGGGAGAAATAGAGGACAGCCTCACCACATTAGAAGTGAATTTGGACCAGATATACTGCCAGATCGACAAACTTAAGAGTGACAAATCCCCTGGACCGGATGGAATTCATCCGAGAGTATTAAAGGAGCTGAAGGTGGAAATTGGTGAACTACTGAGAAACCTTGCCAACCTGTCAATTAGAACTGGACAGATACTGGACGACTGGAGGATAGCGAACGTCACCCCAATTTTCAAAAAAGGATCAAGAGGAGAACCAGGCAACTACAGACCGGTGAGTCTTACGTCTGTCCCCGGAAAGATGGTCAAGGCACTGATTACAGATAGCATAGTCCGGCACTTGGATACACATGACCTGATGAGAGCCAGTCAACACGGCTTCAGGAAAGGGAAGTTATGCTTGACGTATTTACTACAATTCTTTGAAACAGTAAACAAACATATCGATAACGGGGAACCAGTGGACATAATATACCTGGACTTCCAGAAAGCTAATTCAATTCCTATGTGCGTCGGAGCATTTACCTCACTGGTCAGTGCTAAAATGCTCCACCATGGCTTCATAAAAGGGGCCCTTAATGCCCTTTCATGAATCCCTCTTAATCTTTTATTTTTCTCTAACTTTCTCTCATAAAATTCCTGTGAGTGTTGGAGCATTTATCTCGCTGGCCTGCAGTAGAAACCTGTACCGTGGCTTTATAAAAGGAGCCCAATATTAATGTGTTCCACATGTCTATTGGATTTGGCTCCTTCTTTATAGGTCTTGGAGTCAGATAAAAATGTTTGAATGGGTAATAGATTTGTTTAATTTCTTTTTACAATAGAGATCTTTATCTGTACCATTAAAAGAGTTAGATATTGTTCCTATTTTAAAGAAGAATGAACTGCTACTTACCATCCCATAGCAAACTTCTCTTTCATTTAAAAGATCATTGAAAAGGAGATGGTTAGTCAGATTGCAGATTTATTTTGGAAGGAGCCATTTTAGAGAAAGGACATGCTAGCTTTTGGTTTGGCTTGGATTGGAAGTAGAGTCATTAAAGGTGATGGTGATAAATTTGGCATGTGAACAGCTGGATTGAAATTGTACAGTTATTATAACCTTGAATCTATCTAGTACTTTAAATCTGATGTACCTGGGATTTTTAGACATGAGATGTGCACACGTTGAGCTGGATAGCTTCCTTTTTGAGTGATAGACATGGAAGGGCATTTTCGACATGATGTCTAAATCTGAGTTTAGACATTTGCGGAACACATACAAACATCCAGGACCAAACACGCCCATTTTCAAACCTGTAAGACTTCTATCCTGTTTTTTTCATAAATGGATGTGTTTGTGTTCATCTTTAAATCAGTTCATTTTCCTAAAAAAAAAACCAACCCGAAAAACTTGTTCAAAACAGAAATGCACAGAACAAGCCAAAGGGATATAGGAGGGGCCAGCATTCTTAGTAGACTGGTCACAATGACATCCCAGCAGAACAGTAGGGCACTGCAGTGAACTTCATATAAAAAGTCTCAAGTACATATCTCACCATAATCCCCTTATATTGTAAGGTGAGAACTCCAAAACCTAATGTATCCAATTGCATGTGACACCTATTTGTGAGTTCAGTGGAATTAGGATGGGATTTAGAAGGTTCACATGTTCCACTACAAGAGTAATGGTTAGAGTGGACAATGAGCCTGAATCCCCAACTCTATGATTCACTACACCACAAACTAGGTTACTTCCAGAACTCTTTTGCTGCACTACTAAAACTGGCCATAACATCTGAAGCTGTCATAGAGGCAGGTATATTTCTTTCAGATCTTTGAGGGGTAGGAGAGGGTCAGTGACTACTGAAGGAGTGTGTGGGAGTCATGCTTGCATCCCTCCAGTGGTCATCTGGCCAGTTTTTGAACCTTTTAGGCACTTATTCGTTGTTAAAACAGGTCTAGCCCCAGATGTCTAAATTGTGCCCTGGATGGATTCTTAAATGATTGATTATGGCATAAAAACATCACAGTCATAAACCCCCTAGTCCTGCTCACATCATGCGTCTACCCCCCCCCCCCTTCCCCTTTTGAGGTTTAGATGAACAACATAGATAGCTGTCTAGAAAATAAGTTTCAAAAAGTAGCATATCGGAAGGGTTTGGCAAGAAAATCATCCATCTGCCCTGTTATGCCACTTTTAGGGCATTGTTTTTCGATGCCCTAAAAGTAATCAGACAAGATAAATGTGATGCTTGACATCTGTATTAGTCATAAACACAATTTGCTATTTTAATTCTAGTGCCAAAGTTGAAGAGGTTTTAGGAGTTGAAACTGAAAACAAAATGGGTCTTTAAGAAGGAAAATCTAGTGCCCACTCAACAGAAATAGAGAGCTAGGAGACAATGTCAAGTGTCTAATAAGGATTCAGTATAGAATGTCCTACTTTTCAGAATGTAATGGAAGTCTTAGAGGTTGGCAAAGCACCAAACATTAGACTCAGCAGAAAAAGAGCAATTAGGCATGGAGAAAGAAATACAATTCTTGAGTTGATTAACTGAAAAAGTGAAAAGCATATCTCCATTACATCAGCTGTGATGATTCGTAATGCAAGGAGAACAAAAAATTTCCATATATACTGCAGTCATCAGTGCAGACGACTTTTTGCCAAGCACATACAATGCTAGAGCACTTGAATAGACATAATTTGTTGTGAATTGACAATATTGGAAATTGATATTTTCTCCTTATCTACAGTGAAGATACACTGACAGATGAATATGCACACATTTGTCTTCAAACTTTACAAGTAAGAAATTATATTTGAGCAGTTCAGTTTTTTTATTATTATTCAGTAGGAATGTGCAAAAAAAAAAAACTTTCCATTTTGGAAAATGAAACACAAGGCCCCCTTTTACAAATCAGTGAAAGCAGGTTTTAGCGTTGGCAGGCGCGCTGAATGCTCTGCGCTGCTCCCGACACTCATAGAGTTCCTAAGAGCGTTGAGAGCAACGCAAAGCATTCAGCATACCGGCCTGCACTAAAAAACACTTTTGCAGATTTGTAAAATGGGGGGGGGGAACTAGGTCTCCATTTTGTATTTACTCTTCATTTTGGAAATAATTTTTTTTTTTTAAACCCTTTTACAAAACTGTAGAGTGTTTTATAGCGCCACGGCAGCGGTAACAGCTCCAACGTTCATAGAATTCCAACGCTCATAGAATTCCATAAGTCTTCTCCTACTTTCTAACCCCAATTACTGAGTCAGAGGTAAAGAGGTTTATTTACACATTTCCAAAATCTTTTTTTTTTTAAACCTATGTGAACTTTCAATCATTGTATCTTGCAATGGGAAAGCTAGTTTTAAAGGATCAGCCCTCAACCCATGCCACAATTTGCTGTTTAACCTGTGTCAATTTTTGCCTGTCAATTTGCCCTAAACCTGTGTTTAAGGTGTCAGTTCTTGTCATAGAGAATGGACCTGGATAATCTTACCTACTGTAGAAGCTGTGGTAGTTTCAGTGTATTGCTTGGCCATGAATGATGCTTTTGAAAGCAGTGTTTTATTTGCAAAGAACAAAGAGTAGTGCTTCTTTTGACGTTATTTTTGTAATTATTTATTCATGTATATATATTTTTCTTAGTTGTGTTACTGGCTGGCACTGAGACATCTGGTTCGGGCCTACAAGAATGGTCCAGATGAATAAAGGGATTTTCTACTCTTTAGCATATGTCAGGTACAATACTTTAAAGTCTGTAATATTTTTAAAATGTGCTTTTGTATGTGATCAATGTGTTCGATGAGTCATTTGAGGAAGTCATGGCTTTAATTATTATTTTCCTCTTCTTTTTTGTTAAAGATAAGGCAGGTGCCTTGAGCCCTACCTAAAGAGATTTTTGGGATGCCATCAGTGTATATGGTTTTACTTTTATTTCTGCAAAAAACAACACCCACAAGGGTGAAACTGCCTCCAGAACTGGGATAAAAAAGTATACTTTATTTCACAATGTATGATCAAGACATATGACCCGACACTGACAGTGTTTCGGCTCTTGCCTGCCTCAGGGGTCTTTGCTTGCTTTAAAATAATTCATCCAAAATGCAGTAAAAAATAGGATACAACATGTGTTCTCCTCACTCCAGCATTCAACTTGAGAGTTGTTGTTTTTGCTGTATTGTTGACTCCCTTTCTCTGTCTTCTGCTTTGGTTTACTTTTATTTCTCCCATTATTATTGTAAATTTTTTTTTTGTGGTATTGATTATTTGTTTTTCTTTCCCTTTAGGTCAAGTATTATATATTGCTCATATTATTATCTCAGGACAAATTCTGTGCAACTGCACAATGCAAAACGGTGATGGGTCAAAAGCGCGCCGGACAAAGCCGCGCTGACATTTCAGCCCAGACAATTGCGCGCAAAACTCCAGTGCACCGCTGTAAAGTTAATTTTAAAGAGCTCCGACGGGGGTGTGTGGGGGATGCAAGCCCCCACATTATACAGTAAACTTAACTTTTTCCTAAAAAAATTTTGAAAAAGTTGTTTCCTCTATAATGGGGGGTTCCAACCCCCAACCCCTCCAATGGCAGTGTGAATACTATTAAGTAAACTGGGGGGGGGTTCCCCCCTCAAACACACCGTCGAAGCTCTTTAAAATTAACATTTCTGGCGGCGCGCTGGACTCTTGCACGCAATTGTCTGGGCTGAAATGTCCGCGTGGCTTTGTCCCACATGCGAATGACTGTGAACCATGCAAAACTTGTGCAAAATTTTTGAGTGGCCTCCAGAATTTGGCCAGCTGCTAAAATTAAAAATATAACAGCAGTGGGGCTATTCACCTAGACATCTGGATTTCCCCAGACATGTCCTCCTTTTCGAGGACATGTCCGGGGGTTCGGGGTTGGGGGCAGAACAGGGCGTGACAAAGGTGGAATGGGGCAGAACTGCGCATGCATGGGGCGTGGCCATGGGTTCGGATTTTCCTTCTTTTGGAAAATCTGGGGACCCTATATTCACCCGTCTGTTTTATTGCTTTTCCCAGTTTCCTTTGGGTGCTGCGTCGTCTTTTTTATTGCATGGAATGGCTCAGATTCAGGCACCAAAAAGAAAGAAAGTGGAGGAGGGAACTGTGCACATCAACCTGTGTCAGTGTTGAATTGCAAATCATTTATTAAATGCAACATATATATAAATGAATCAGTCCATATAACACATCCTTTTCATGGATGTCTTCGGACTCTTATATATAACAAACAGAAAAAGTTTCAAGTTTCAAGTTTATTGAAATTTTGATTTAAACGCATATCAAGTATTTTCAATGCGTATAACAATAATAATTTTTTTGGGGGGGACAAATACGGTAAAACGGTTTAAACCCATATACATACAATTTTATCCATAGTTACATTAAAGATACGTAAAGAATTAGAGGTTAAATTACATTTGATTTAAAATAAACAATTAAAATAGAATAACAATTAGGGAAGAACAATTTTTATGAAGACTTAGTCGAAGAGTAATTGTTAAGGTGAGACCTGATCTAAAAGTAAATAGGAGAATCAAAAGGATTGTCTGATCTAAGATTCATAAGCATCTTTATAAAGATAGCTTTTTAGATTACTTATAAATTTTTCTAAGGAGGTTTCAGCACGCAAATAGATTGGAAGTTTGTTCCAAAGCTGAGGTCCGAAAATAGAAAAGGTTGTGGTTCTTCTGGTGCCAATTACTTTCAATGATGGAATGGTCAACAAATCCCTTTGTACATTGCCATTTTTTTTCATGGCATTATCCCCATTAACTTGGACTAACATGTCCCCGATTTCACTTCCACTCTTGCCAAGTTTAACAAGAAATTTATCCCCTCTTTTACAAAGGTGCGCTTTGCTTATTAGCGCGCGGTAAATATTAGAAACATAAACGCAGATGGGATAGTACACCTTAAGAAACCTGACGGGAACTATGTAGAATCGGACTCCGATAAAGCCAAAATCTTAAATGAATACTTCTGCTCAGTCTTCACTTGCGAGGCGTTGGGATCCGACCCTCAGCTGCAGACAAGGGAAAGCATGGAAGACCCATTTCAAAATTTTAAGTTTATGCCCAGCAGTGTCTACTATGAGCTATCAAGACTCAAGGTGGACAAAGCTCTGGGACCAGACAAACTACACCCCAGGGTGCTCAGGGAGTTGAGTGATGTCCTGGCAGAACCGTTATCCGCACTCTTCAATCTTTCCCTAAGTAATGGAAGAGTCCCGTTGGACTGGAAAACGGCTAACGTCATCCCGCTCCACAAAAAGGGATGCAAGACGGAGGCTGCAAACTACAGACTGGTGAGTCTCACATCGATAGTGAGCAAACTAATGGAAACTCTAATCAAACGTCAATTGGACACGATCCTGTCCGAGGAGTATCTACGAGATCCCCATCAACACGGATTTACAAAGGGAAGGTCCTGACAGTCCAATCTGACCAGCTTCTTTGACTAGGTAACAAGAAAGCTGGATACGGGGGAATACCTAGACATCGTGTACTTGGACTTCAGCAAAGCATTTGATAGCATCCCACACCACAGGTTATTGAACAAGATGAGTTCGATGGGATTAGGTGACACATTAACTGCATGGGTTAAGGACTGGCTTAGTGGTAGACTTCAAAGGGTGGTGGTAAATGGCACCCCCTCCGAAACGACGGAGGTGATCAGCGGAGTGCCTCAGGGCTCGGTCTTTGGCCCGATCCTATTCAACATCTTCGTAAGGCTAAGGGTCTTCGAGGTAAAATTACGTTATTTGCCGATAACGCCAAACTATGCAACATAGTGGGCAAGAGCACAACAGACAAAAGTACAGTGCCTGACAAAGGCTCACTATCCGACAGTATGACACACGACCTGCTCCTACTGGATCATTGGTCAAGGACCTGGCAACTAAGTTTCAATGCCAAAAAATGCAAGGTCATGCACCTTGGCAGCAAAAATCCATGGACGTCTTACACCCTGAATGATGAGACCCTAGCAAGGACTGTAGCAGAACGAGACTTGGGGGTGATCATTAGTGAAGACATGAAGTCTGCCAATCAAGTGGAGAAAGCTTCATCCAAAGCTAGACAAATCATGGGTTGTATCCATAGGAGCTTCGTCAGCCGTAAGCCCGAGGTCATAATGCCTTTGTACAGATCTATGGTGAGACCCCCATCTGTAATACTGTGTACAATTCTGGAGGCCACATTACCACAAAGATGTGCGGAGAGTTGAGTCAGTTCAGAGAATGGCCACCCGGATGGTCTCAGGACTCAAGGATCTCTCGTATGGGGAATGGCTGGATAAGTTGCAGCTATACTCACTCGAGGAACGCAGAGAGAGAGGGGGGACATGATCGATACGTTCAAATATGTCATGGGCCGTATCGAGGTGGAAGAAGATATCTTTTTTCTTAAAGGTCCCATGGCAACAAGAGGGCAACCGTTGAAACTCAGGGGTGGGAAATTTCATGGTGACACCAGATATTTCTTCACAGAAAGAGTGGTTGATCGTTGGAATAGTCTTCCACTAAAGGTAATTGAAGCCAGTAGCGTATCAGAGTTTAAGAAAAAATGGGATTGGCACGTGGGATCTCTTCACGGAGGGAGTTAGGGGGTGGGACATTGGTATGGGCAGACTAGATGGGCCGTGGCCCTTTTCTGCCATCAGTTTCTATGTTTCTATGTTTCTAAACGCTAACATGTGCATGTTATCCTATGGATGCGTCAGCGGTTAGTGCACATGTTGATTTAGTGCGCGCTAAACGTGCATTAAAACGCGTGAGTGCACCTATGTAAAAGAGGGCCTTAATGTTTGTTGTATCAGGGACATGTTAGTCCAAATTTACAGGGATAATGTCATAAAAAACATGGCAGTGTACAAATGCATTAACCATTTTTTCTGAAGGGAGAGAAAGCGCCACTGATGAAGAGAGGTCAGGACAGCCAGTAACGAGAAGAACTGATGAAAACATTGCAAAAATTTGTCAAATTGCACATCAAAATCATCAGCTGATTGTGAGAAGCATAGCAGACCAAGTAAACATCAATAGAAAAATAGGAACATCTTAACTGAAAATCTTGGCATGAGAAAGGTGTGTACAAAAATGGTTCCAAACGAGCTCACCAATGAACAAAAGCAAATCTGTTCAGTTTTGAAATTTCTATGTCCAAAGTCACTTAACATATTAATTAATTCCTTGGTAATTTCTAAAATTGATTATTGCAATGCTCTATTCAAGGGAATAGCCCAAAATGAAACCAGACATTTACAGATTATCCAAAATGCTTCTATTAAACTTATAATGAAAGCAAAGAAATTTGATCACTTGACACCTCTCCTTAAGAAAGCGCATTGGCTCCCAGTAGCTCACCATATAATGTATAAACTAAGTCTGTTTACTTTCAAATCTTTGCTATACAAAACTCCTGCTTTTATTCATAAACTAGCTGATAACCCGGCGTTGCCCGGATATTTATTTATCCCAAAATGTCCAACCCCCTACATGTCCCACCCCCCTATGTCCCACATGTCCCACCCCCCACGTTACCCCCCCCCCACATGTCCCATATGCCCCACCCCCATGTCCCAACCCCCTACCCTCCACATGTCCCAAAGGAATGTCCCTCTCTATGGGGCTGAACTTAGACTTAAACGGCATCGGGAGTGTCGGTATTCATCTCTGCGAGCCCGAAAACTATGGGTTGGACATTAATATCTGTCGCTTTTGATAATTTTAACATATCACCCCCTTCCCACCCCCACAGTATTTTACCCCGTCTCACCTGCACAATATTTTTCCCCAGATAGTAAGTCATATGTGTACCAAGTTTGGTTGAAATCTCTCCATGCGTTTCAGAGTTATGCTGAGTATTCATGTGTGAGCCCGAAAACACTATGGGGTAGATACTAAAATCTGTCATTTTCAATCATTTTTACATATCCCCCCCCTTCCCACCCCCACAGTGTTTGTCCTCAGATAGTAAGTAATGTGTATGTCAAGTTTGGTTGAAATCTGTCCATGCATTGAAGAGTTATGCTGGAACATACATACATACACACACACACATATATTCAAATTATAATGTGAAATATTTGACAAAATGAATACAATACAACTAACGCAAAACTTGATTATAAACAACAATTTTAGTTTCACCTCCAGGAGCAAGAACATATAAATTCTTGGGTGAACCCACCCTTGAGCAAGCAACATAGAGTTGTGGGCTGCGAGAACCCCAGAACATATCACCCCAGGTAGTGAGGGATCTGTATACCAAGTTTGTTCAAATCGATCAAGCCGTTTGTGAATTACTGTGAGAATGGCAGCTTTTTACAATTTTTCCATTGACATGAATGGGTGAAATGTGATTTTCTGTTTGTAGCTCCGCCCACGTGTGCAGGAGGGCCGCGAGACCCCCAGAACATATCACCCCAGGTAGTGAGGGATCTGCATACCAAGTTTCGTTCAAATTGGTCAAGACGTTTTTGATTTACTGTGAGAATGGCAGCTTTTTACATTTTTTTCCATTGACATGAATGGGTGAAATGTGATTTTCTGTTTGTAGCTCCGCCCACGTGTGCAGGAGGGCCGCGAGACCCCCAGAACATATCACCCCAGGTAGTGAGGGATCTGTATACCAAGTTTCGTTCAAATCGGTCAAGCCTTTTGTGAATTACTGTGAGAATGGCAGCTTTTTACATTTTTTCCATTGACATGAATGGGTGAAATCCGATTTTCAGTTTGTAGCTCCGCCCATGTGTGCAGGTGGGCCGCGAGACCCCCAGAACATATCACCCCAGGTAGTGAGGGATCAGCATACCAAGTTTAGTTCAAATCGGTCCCACAGCTTTTTACATTTTTCCCATTGACTTGAATGGGTGAAATCTGAAGTTCTGTTTGTAGCTCCGCCCACGTGTGCAGTTGTGCTGCGAGACCCCCAGAACATATCATCCCGGGTAGTGAGGGATCCGCATACCAAGTTTCGTTCAAATCGGGCAAGCCGGTTTTGCGGAGGCAGTTTTTACATTTTTTCCATTGACATGAATGGGTGAAATCTGATTTTCTGTTTGTAGCTCCGCCCACATGTGCAGGTTGGCCGCGATACCCCCAGAACATATCACCCCAGGTAGTGAGGGATCTGCATACCAAGTTTCGTTCAAATCGGGCAAGCCGTTTTTGCGTTGGCAGCTGTTTTACATTTTTTCCATTGACATGAATGGGTGAAATCTGATTTTATGTTTGTAGCTCCGCCCACATGTGCAGGTGGGCCGTGAGACCCCCAGAACATATCACCCCAGGTAGTGAGGGATCGGCATACCAAGTTTCATTCAAATCGGGCAAGCCGTTTTTGCGTTGGCAGCTCTTTACATTTTTTCCATTGACATGAATGGGTGAAATCCGATTATCTGTTTGTAGCTCCGCCCACGTGTGCAGGTTGGTCGCGAAACCCACAGAACATATCATCCCAGGTAGTGAGGGATCTGCATACCAAGTTTCGTTCAAATCGGGCAAGCCGTTTTTGCGTGATCGCGGCACATACATACATACATCCGATTTTATATATATAGACTAGCTGATGACCCGGCGTTGCACGGGTATTTAATTATAGCAATAACACTGTAAATGGATTCAAATAAAGATACTTTATAGTGGTGAATGAAATTATTGTTTTACATCTTAATAAAAAGTACAATATTCAAATTATAATGTTAAATATTTGACAAAATGAATACAATACAACTAACGCAAAACGTGATTATAAACAACATTTTTAGTTTCACCTCCAGGAGCAAGAACATATAAATTGTTGGGTGAACCCACCCTTGAGCAAGCAACATAGAGTTGTGGGCCGAGAGCCCCCAGAACATATCACCCCAGGTAGTGAGGGATCTGCATACCAAGTTTCGTTCAAATCGGTCAAGCCGTTTTTGAATTACTGTGAGAATGGCAGCTTTTTACATTTTTTCCATTGACATGAATGGGTGATATCTGCTTATCTGTTTGTAGCTCCGCCCACATGTGCAGGTGGGCCGTGAGACCCCCAGAACATATCACCCCAGGTAGTGAGGGATCTGCATACCAAGTTTCGTCCAAATTGGTCACAGTGAGAATGGCAGCTTTTTACATTTTTTCCATTGACATGAATGGGTGAAATCTGATTTTCTGTTTGTAGCTCCGCCCACGTGTGCAGGAGGGCCGCGAGACCCCCAGAACATATCACCCCAGGTAGTGAGGGATCTGCATACCAAGTTTCGTCCAAATTGGTCACAGTGAGAATGGCAGCTTTTTACATTTTTTCCATTGACATGAATGGGTGAAATCTGATGTTCTGTTTGTAGCTCCGCCCATGTGTGCAGGTGGGCCGCGAGACCCCCAGAACATATCACCCCAGATAGTTGGAATTACTGTGAGAATGGCAGTTTTTTACATTTTTTCCATTGACATGAATGGGTGAAATCTGATTTTCTGTTTGTAGCTCCGCCCATGTGTGCAGGTGGGCCGCGAGACCCCCAGAACATATCACCCCAGGTAGTGAGGGATCAGCATACCAAGTTTAGTTCAAATCGGTCCCACAGCTTTTTACATTTTTCCCATTGACTTGAATGGGTGAAATCTGAAGTTATGTTTGTAGCTCCGCCCACGTGTGCAGTTGGGCCGCGAGACCCCCAGAACATATCACCCCAGGTAGTGAGGGATCTGCATACCAAGTTTCGTCCAAATTGGTCACAGTGAGAATGGCAGCTTTTTACATTTTTTCCATTGACATGAATGGGTGAAATCTGATTTTCTGTTTGTAGCTCCGCCCACGTGTGCAGGAGGGCCGCGAGACCCCCAGAACATATCACCCCAGGTAGTGAGGGATCTGCATACCAAGTTTCGTCCAAATTGGTCACAGTGAGAATGGCAGCTTTTTACATTTTTTCCATTGACATGAATGGGTGAAATCTGATGTTCTGTTTGTAGCTCCGCCCATGTGTGCAGGTGGGCCGCGAGACCCCCAGAACATATCATCCCGGGTAGTGAGGGATCCGCATACCAAGTTTCGTTCAAATCGGGCAAGCCGGTTTTGCGGAGGCAGTTTTTACATTTTTTCCATTGACATGAATGGGTGAAATCTGATTTTCTGTTTGTAGCTCCGCCCAGGTGTGCAGGTTGGCCACGATACCCCCAGAACATATCACCCCAGGTAGTGAGGGATCTGCATACCAAGTTTCGTTCAAATCGGGCAAGCCGTTTTTGCGTTGGCAGCTGTTTTACATTTTTTCCATTGACATGAATGGGTGAAATCTGATTTTATGTTTGTAGTTCCGCCCACATGTGCAGGTGGGCCGTGAGACCACCAGAACATATCACCCCAGGTAGTGAGGGATCGACATACCAAGTTTCGTTCAAATTGGGCAAGCCGTTTTTTGCGTTGGCAGCTCTTTACATTTTTTCCATTGACATGAATGGGTGAAATCCGATTATCTGTTTGTAGCTCCGCCCACGTGTGCAGGTGGGCCGCGAGACCCCCAGAACATATCACCCCAGGTAGTGAGGGATCTGCATACCAAGTTTCGTCCAAATTGGTCACAGTGAGAATGGCAGCTTTTTACATTTTTTCCATTGACATGAATGGGTGAAATCTGATTTTCTGTTTGTAGCTCCGCCCACGTGTGCAGGAGGGCCGCGAGACCCCCAGAACATATCACCCCAGGTAGTGAGGGATCTGCATACCAAGTTTCGTCCAAATTGGTCACAGTGAGAATGGCAGCTTTTTACATTTTTTCCATTGACATGAATGGGTGAAATCTGATGTTCTGTTTGTAGCTCCGCCCATGTGTGCAGGTGGGCCGCGAGACCCCCAGAACATATCATCCCGGGTAGTGAGGGATCCGCATACCAAGTTTCGTTCAAATCGGGCAAGCCGGTTTTGCGGAGGCAGTTTTTACATTTTTTACATTGACATGAATGGGTGAAATCTGATTTTCTGTTTGTAGCTCCGCCCAGGTGTGCAGGTTGGCCACGATACCCCCAGAACATATCACCCCAGGTAGTGAGGGATCTGCATACCAAGTTTCGTTCAAATCGGGCAAGCCGTTTTTGCGTTGGCAGCTGTTTTACATTTTTTCCATTGACATGAATGGGTGAAATCTGATTTTATGTTTGTAGTTCCGCCCACATGTGCAGGTGGGCCGTGAGACCACCAGAACATATCACCCCAGGTAGTGAGGGATCGACATACCAAGTTTCGTTCAAATTGGGCAAGCCGTTTTTGCGTTGGCAGCTCTTTACATTTTTTCCATTGACATGAATGGGTGAAATCCGATTATCTGTTTGTAGCTCCGCCCACGTGTGCAGGTGGGCCGCGAGACCCCCAGAACATATCATCCCGGGTAGTGAGGGATCTGCATACCAAGTTTCGTTCAAATCAGACAAGCCGTTTTTGCGTGATCGCGGCACATACATACATACATCCGATTTTATATATATAGATTACTGATTCCCTACACCTCAACTAGATTATTGAGGTCAAACGATCAACATCTACTAATAATTCCCTCACTTAAAATTGTTAATACATGGCAGCAATTCATTTTTTCTGTCACATCCCCTTAAACATGGAATTCACTCCCTATCTATTTAAGGGAAGAACACAATTTGGATATATTTAACAGCAAATTAAAAAGCTTTCTTTTTAAGGATGCATTTGATAATTAGAAAGCCTGATTAGGAGCCTCATTTCAATTCCACTTCATAACTTCTCTGAAGAACATTGATCTCTCCCTTCCTATTGTTTTTTTCCCATAAGTGTCTTATTTACTATCAACTACTTGTATTTCTCTTCCCATTCTTTCCTTTTGTTTTAATATGTTTGTAAGGTTAGTCCTTAATATGTTTTGTAAGATTTACGGTAGTCTTTGTCGTTTATTTTATTGTTCCCTAAAAATTTGTAATTTTTTTGATGTGTACATCGCTTAGAATTTTGAATAAATGATCAATCAAATCTATAATAAACTTGAAACTAAACTTGAAACTTGAAGACAATGTTTTGGGCCATATCACTGGTGAGTCTTTGAGTTATTGTGACATTCATCAATAAAGTGACTTTTTGAATTATACAGTACACCCTTGGCTAGATTTCTGACATCTTGTCCTCACGATTCCCTGTTGTGTATATCACTGGTGATGAAACATGGGTGTAACAATACTACCCTGAAACAAAGCATCAAAGTGCACAATGGAAGTCAGCCAATTCTCCATGACCAAAAAAGTTCTGTCAGTCCAAATCAAGAGTCAAAACGATGTTGCTAACCTTTTTTGATATCAGAGGGATTATTTGTTATGAATTTGTACCAACTGGATAAAACAGTTAACCTAGTTTACTATTTGGAAGTGTTGAAAAGGCTGCATGAAAAAGTTAAACCAAAACGGCCTGAACTTTTTGCCAACTCATGGCTCTTGCATCATGACAATGCAAGAGATCACATGGCACTGTCTGTGAGGGAGTTTTTAGCCAGTAAACAAATAACTATTGGCACAGTCTCCCTACTCATCTTATCTGGCCCCCAATCAGGGCCAGTTTTAGACATGCTGGGGCCCAGGGCAAAAGTTAAGGAGGGGGCCCTTCTCCCAATTTCCATACCCACCATTACTACCATATATGTATAAAACAATTTTAAACGACTTTTACACACATATGTGACACCCGTGGCCCATCATTTTTTGACCCCCCCCATCTGTATGAAAAACATGATTTTTAGTAAGAATCCACATGTCACACATGAGTGTACCTATGAAAAGGCAGCATCTGCGGCTGCCGGTCAACTCCCTCCGATGTCACTTACTTCTTCCGGAGCAGAGCCGGCAGACGCAGTCATCATAGGACCTTCCTGCACTTCAACGCAGCTGTCGACACTGCTCCGGAAGAAGTAAGTGATGTCGGAGGGGGGGGGGAGTGGCAGCCGCACTGAGATGCAGGTCCTTCAAGGGGAATATTTGCCAGATCACGGGGGCCCCTTTTGCTCCCCCCCTAACGTCGGCCCTGCCCCCCCCCAATGACTTTTTTCTTTACCGAAGTTAAAGGAAATATTGAAAGGAAGACATTTTGATGACATTCAGGACATCAAGAGCAATGCAACAACAGCTCTGATGGCCATTCCAAAAAAAAGAGTTCCAACAATGCTTTGAAGGGTGGACTAGGCGCTGGCATCGGTGCATAGCTTAGGAGAATACTTCTAAGGTGACTATAGTGATGTTCAGCAATGAGGTATGTAGCAATTTTTCTAGGATGAGTTCATGAACTTAACTGACAGACCTCGTATTTCTTAGTTCACATTAATAGACATAGCTCTCGAAGATGTCTTATCACATTAGATTTCATTTATTGATTTTTGATTGGTAATATTAGAGAGAAGTTGGAGCTGGCTTAAAGTCATAGCAAACTACATTTGGCCTCATCACCACTAAGATACAGTTGAAAAATAAAATCCAAACTGCTTTACTACTTAGGTGCTTATCAAGAGTCAGGCATTTGCTGTAACCATCTAATACATACACAGTTCTTGACAAGTCTCTTTATTGCATAGTTACATATCCATATGCAAATGTTCCAATATATTCCACTCCACTGTACTGTCTGGGTAATTGGAAATCATTTCCAAATTTAAACAGTGTAATAGAATAGCTTTTACGATGTAGCCACGTATTTTTGTACCATTGACAGATTATTAAAATGAATGACAGATAATTATTAAAATGAATGAAGAATGTCAAAAGGCAGCAGGTATGCCTTTCTAACATTTCATTTTAATAACAAGACAATTTTTACTAGAGTCTTCACTTCCAAAATGATTTGACACGGTTGACAAATGGGCTCAACTACAACTTACACGTTCTCATAGTTCATGACAGAAACAGAAATATGATGGCAGATAAAGGCCAAATGGCCCACCCAGTCTGCCCATCTACAGCATACACTGTCTCCTCCTCTTCCTATGAGATTCCAGGTGCCTGTCCCATACTTTCTTGAATTCAGACACAGTTTTTGTCTTCACCACCTCTACTGGGAGATAATCCCATGCATCTATCACCCTTTCTGTAAAAAGTATTTTCTTAGATTACTCCTGAGCCTATCAGCTTTTAATGCCATCCTATGCTCTCTCATTCCTTTTCAAATGAAAGAGATTTGCTTCGTGCACATATATGCCACATAGGTACCATTTTTCCCTGAAAATAAGACCGGTCTTATATTAATTTTTACTCCAAAAGACACATTAGAGCTTATTTTCAGGAGATGTCTTATTTTTTTCTGGGGTGTCAAAATATCAGTATTATTCCCTTTAAATCCACCATTAAATTAAGTGCATTATATCTGTACTCCAATTTATCATGCACTGGGAAGGAGACCTAAGACTCCAGTTGGCCCAGTCGGGGCCTTAAGTCCTTCCCTGGTATATCCCAGAATGCACCAGGAAGGGGAAGGCCCGCCATTTTGCAGTTGCAGGCATGCCGGCTGAAAGGAGTGAGCATCCCTCTTGTTGACCATCAGATAAAGGTATTTGGGGGCATTTGGGGTGGAGTTGAGGAGTGTCAGGGTGATCTTAGGGTAGAGTCATGGAGGGTCAGGGAGGATGTTGGGGTATAGGGGAGTGTCAAGGTGGAGTCGGGGAGTGTTAGAGGTTGGGGGTATGATGGGGCCAGCGGCAGGAGTGAGTGAGCATACCTCCTGCCTTGGACTGTGTCAGGAGGGTTTGCTTGTTTCGGGAGGAAATGGGCATGCCTCCTGCAGCAGACATATTTTGAGGGTAGGGCTTATATTACGAGCAACTTGAAAAATCATGCTAGGGCTTATTTTCTGGTTAGGTCTTATTTTGGGGTTAATACAGTACATAAACATCTCTCCCCTCTCCCGCCTTTTCTCCAAAATAGATCTTTAAGTCTATCCCCATATGCTTTATGATGAAGACCACTGACCATTTTAGTAGTCATATTCTAGATTGACTCCATCCTGTTTATATCTTTTTGAAGGTGAGGTTTCCAGTATTGTACACAATATTCTAAATGAGGTCTCACCAGAGTCTTATACAGGGGCATCAATACCTCCTTTTCCCTACTGGCCATACCTCTCCCTATGCACTCTAGCATCTTTCCAGCTTTCACAGTTACCTTTTCAACCTATTTCTACACCTTAATCTTAGCCGCCAAATTTCAAACCATTCTTCAAGCTTCTCTAGGTCCTTTCTCATTACATTACATTTGTGATTTCTATTCCGCCTGTGCCTTGCGGTTCTAAGCGGATTACAGTTAAAAGAGATCAGGACATTACCGAGAGAATTCCATTACAACGATTTAAGTAAATTACACGTTGTGGTATAGAAATACAAGTATAAGATATCTGGATTTATCGATAGAATAGCTTGACAGGGTTCAAGTAGTTACAAGGTTCAGTGGGGAAAACAATATAGGCAACTGAAGAAAGATACCTAACTTTGAAGGAATCAGTTGAGTGGATACCTAAGGGAGATGCTTATTTAGGAGAAGGTTAAATGGATACCTAAGGGAGATGCTTATTTAGGAGTTTGGATATTTTTGGTAAATGAGGTTCAAGGGGATGACTAGTGTGTTATTTGCTGGGGAGAGTGCATGTGATTGGGGAGGGGAATATTAAGTAAGGACGTGTTTTTTGAAAAGAAATGTTTTGATTTCTTTCCGAAACACTTTGATGTCTGTTGTTTTGATTATCAGTTTGGTGATGGTGGGGTCAATTTTTGCTGCCTGAGTTGCTAGAAGGCTGTCGTAAAGTTTCTTACGTCGGGTACCATTATGAGGGGGGAAGGTGAAAAGATTCTGAGTTCTTCTTGATCTGGGTAGTCGGTAGCGGCAAAGACGGTTGTTCAGGTAATTGGGGGCCATACCATGGGTTACTTTGAAAAGTAAGCAGTAGAGTTTGAATTGAGTTCTTGCTTTTATCGGAAGTCTACATAGGTGGGTGTGACGTGGTCGAATTTGCTGAGCGAGTAGATGAGTCTGATAGCTGTGTTCTGAACGGTCTGTAGTTGTTTTATCATAGTATTTGGGCAAGGTAGGTAGAGGCTGTTGCAGTAATCTAAGGAGCTGAGTATGAGGGATTGTACAATGATCTTGAAGTGTTCTTTGGAAAATAATTTTCTTATTTTTCTTAGGTTTCGCATGGTGAAGAATGCTTTTTTTATGGTTTTGTGTATTTGTGTTTGCATTGTGCAGCCTCTGTCTAGGTGTGTTCCCAGAATTTTGAGAGTATTCTGTATTGGATATTTGATTGTGTTTACATCTATTTCTGTTAGGGATGGTTTTTGTTCCTTCTCTAGTAGTAGGAATTTGGTTTTCTCCGCATTCAGTTTTAACTTGTGGTTCGTCATCCATTTTTCTACAGTTTCCAATGTTGTTTTCAGGCGTCCGTTGGAGGTGGGGTCTTGAATGTCGAAGGGGAGGAGGATGGTTATATCATCCGCGTAGCTGAAGGATGTAATGTTTAGGGCGTCTAGGGCTGTGCCTAGGGATGCTATGAAGAGGTTGAAAAGTATGGGCGATAGAGGGGATCCTTGTGGAACTCCGCAGGGATTTGACCATGAGTCGGATAGAAGATCATTTGACTTGACTCTGTATGATCTTGTTTTGAGGAATCCTTGGAACCAGTTGAGAACATTACCTGATATTCCTATGGCATCTAGTATCTGGAGTAGTATGGAATGGTCAACTAAGTCGAATGCTGCTGAAAGATCGAGTTGGATGATTAGTAACTTATTTCCTTTGCTGAGGTGCTGACGGGCTATGTCTAGTAGGGAAACCAGAAGTGTTTCAGTACTGTGATTGGTTCTGAATCCGGATTGAGTAGGGTGTAGGATGTGGTGGTCTTCTAGATAATTGGCGAGATATTGTGCTACTAGACCCTCTATGAGTTTGACGTATAGAGGTATAGAAGCGATTGGTCTATAATTTGTTGGGCTGTCTATTCACATCATCAGGGGGATCTACTCTATTGCAGATTTTGGTATCATCTGCAAAGAGGCAAAACTTACCTGACAGCCCTTCAGCAATATCGCTTTCAAAAAGAACAGGCTCAAGAACCGAACTTTGAGGCACACTACTGGTAACATCCCTTTCCTCAGAACGATTTCCATTGACCATACCCTCTGTCGCCGTCCACTCAACCAGTTTATGACCTAGTCTGTCACTTTGGGGCCCATCCCAAGACACCCAGTTTATTTATTTGATGTCTGTATGGATCACTGTCAAAGTCTTTGCTAAAGTCTAAATACACCACATCTAGCACACTCCCTCTATCCAATTCTCTGATCACCCAGTCAAAGAAATTGATCAGATTTATCTGACAAGACCTGACTCTAATGAATCCATGTTTCCTCGGGTTCTGTTATCCTAGGTTTCTGTGCGTATCTGCCATATGACCTATTATATAACATGTATCTAATTTTTATAGCATTTAAAAGTGGGTGTGATCATGGTAGGGGTATGGGCAGGTCAGAAACATTTCCAGAATTTATAGAATACCTGCATTTGTGTGCCTACCTGCCATCAGATGAGCATGTAGTTCTAGAAATCCTGTTACATAAACCAAAGCATAAATGTATTACCGTATATACTCAAATATAAACCGGGATTTTTGGGCCAAAAAATTGGCCCAAAAATGGGGGTCCCTGTTTATATTCGAGCCAACAATAAACCCCCTTACAAAATTATTGCAGGCTGCCACCTCAAGGCTCTGCACCATGCCCCCCTCCCTACCCTAGCCTCATACCTCTACTGACAATCCCTGGTGGAGGTGCAGCAGGCAGGAGCAAACTTTCCGAGTTCTTACCCCGCTGCTACTGGCTGCCATGAGTTTCTTCGGCCACTGAGCAGCACGAGCAGGCGTGTGATTTGGCGCTGCTGCTCAGTGCTGAGCAGCTTCCTTACTGGCTCCCTCAAATTCTCGCACTGGTAGGCACCTTGAAACACATCTTCTGCCTTGAGATTGCACAAAAAAAGATCATACTCCCAGTACTTACCGCGCCTCTGGAACAAGCTACCTACCCACATAAGATCATTAGAAGATCTATTGAACTTCAGGAAGGCAATAAAAACCCACCTCCTCCCTTGACCCTTTGAGAGTGCACCTACCCAAATCCTCAAACCTAACCTTGAATATATATCTACTAACCTGGTTCAAGAGTTTAAAAAACACTATTTTTATCATACTAAGCTACCATCCTATATTTTGTTGTGCCTCGTCATGCTGTGTCTTACAATGACATGTTTGTCTTGTAATATTGTACCATGCTTTGTTATGTATGTAAACTTGTAACATATTCTGAGCTCTCCTGGGAGGATGGGATATGAAACCAAATAAATTAATTAATGAAAATAATTGTTTCAACTGCATTTTTACAGAGTTTGGGCACCTACAGGTGCCTAATAAAATAGTGTCATTTAGAGAACCAGGACAAATTGTATAGGTTGACTCAACTCAGTAAGTAATTTCAAAAAAATGTGATGTTTCTTGAAAGAGAGAAGGAATCTTTTTTTTACTTCTTCACCCAAAAAGAGATCTACAAATTTGGACAATGAGTCAAATATTTAATTTTGAATAGAAACAATAGGACAGCCCGGAGACCGTAACACTTTCTTACGTATTTTGGGATGGAAGTTCTTCTTTCAAAAATTAACTTCCTAATAACTTAGAATCCCATCAGTGGCGTAGTAAAAGGGGGAGTGGGGGGGCGGTCCGTATTGGGTGTGGTATTTCTAAGGGCATGGTCTTTCTAAGGGCGCGGTCTTCCTAAGGGGGCATCACTCCTCCTCCTCCCTGTCCTCCACCCCCCGCCCACTCCTCTCCTTGCCACACATGTGCCCCTTGCCTTCTCCCGTACCTTTTTTACTTCCATGACGCAAGGTTTCTGCCTGCATCGGGTCTCTCTCTGATGTGACATCCAAGAACTGCACCTAGAAAGTGACGTCAAAGGGTGAGCTGACACTGACATGGGCATGCTGCTCTTGCCAGAAAAGTTAATAAAGGAATGGGGGTCTATGCACGGTGGGGAAGAGGGCAGGGAAGGGGCACCACCACCCCGGGTACCACTCACCTTTACAACACCACTGAATGCCATGTCCACTAAAGATTCTTTTTTTTTTCCCATTATATTTTTATTTTCAAATTTTACAAAAAGTGTACATAATAATAAAATACATTTGATAAATGCATGGTATCACTTTTATATCTAACACAATGTATGTCTAAATTTGATTTTCCCCTTCACCCTCCCCCCACCCTTTCATTGCCCCGATATAATATTTTCAAATTTTATAAAAGTATACAACATATTAGAATACAATTGATAACTATTCAATAACATATTTATATCTAATATAATATATTCTGGATAAATTTTATTCATTTTCCCTCCCCCCACCCTTCTATTATTTTTTTTATCATTTGTTACATTTTGTATCATATATTATAATATATTATATATAAATTGTTTTCCTTACCCCCCCTATATGTGTGTCATAAAAAAAAAAAAAAAAAAAAAAATCTCTAAAAGAAGAGAAGAAGAAAAAGTATTCTATTATTTAATCATTACAGTATTTTGTCAATGGCCCCCATATTTTTATAAATTTATTATATGTCCCCTTTTGTATTGCTATTGTTCTTTCCATTTTAAAAACATGGCATATTGTATTCCACCAAAATGTGTAGTTTAGGTTGTTGTAATTTTTCCAATTGTTAGTTATATGTTGAATGGCAACCCCTGTCATAATTAATAAAAGTTTATTATTTTCTGGTGAAATTTGACTTTTTTTTCTCATCATTGTTCCAAATAAAATTGTATCATATGATATTGCAATATGATTTTCCATTAATTTATTAATTTGTGGCCAAATTGAATTCCAAAATATTTTAATGTAAGGACAATGATATAATAAATGATCTAATGTCCCTGGTTCTAGATTACAGTGCCAGCATCTATTAGACTTAGAACTGTCTAGTTTTTGTAAACGAGTAGGGGTCCAAAAAGCTCTATGTAATAAAAAGAACCATGTTTGTCTCATAGACGCTGACACTGTACATCCCATTCTCCAAGACCAAATTAGTGGCCATTGAGATGCATTAATTTGATGTCCAATCTCAATGCTCCAAATGTCTCTTAGACCATTTTTTGGTTTTTTATTCAAATATCCAGATATTAATTTATACCACAAAGCGGCTTGATGTCCTAGGAAGTCTGCTTTAAAGCATAAGAACTTTAAACTATATTGATTGTTTAATGATTTCCATTCAGGGAACCCAACCTGAATGGCCTGCTTCAATTGCAACCATTTAAAACTTTGTGTTTTATTAAGACCAAATCTATGTTGCAATTGTGAAAAATCCAGCAGTTTACCTTCTGAAATAATATCATCTAGAGATCTAATTCCTGCAATAATCCAGTTCTTCCAAAGGATTTGAGCTCCGCCTACTTTGATCTTGGAGTTTATCCATATGGATTGATTAGTTGATTTATATATTGGGATGGGTGTTAATTTATCAATAAATCTCAATGTTTTCCAAGTATCCATTATTATTTTATTTTCTCTGTATCTTTTAGGTATATTAATACTTGGTAAATGAACTAAATTTAGGGGAAACATAAGGCGCCATTCCAAATATAACCAATCTGGTGCATTATCTATAAGTTCTGGGAGGATCCAATACATACCCTGACGTAGAATATAGGCTTGATGGTACCTATAGAAATTTGGAAAATTTACCCCTCCCTCCTTAATTGATTTTTGTAAGGTTACTAAAGCTATTCTAGGTGTTTTACCAAGCCAAAGAAATTTTGTTAAAATTCTATTAAGCTTCTTATAAAAGGACCCCTGAAAATAAATAGGTATCATACTCATTTGGTAGCAAACCACAGGCAACATCATCATTTTAATAGTTTGAACTCTGCCCCACCAAGATATATGTAATGGGTTCCATTGTTCACATAACTCCGTTACTTTTTTTAATACATATTTTTCATTTTCTTTTACAGTATCTTCAATTGTTTTTTTAACTTGAATGCCTAGATATTTAAATCCTTCTTCTTTCCATATGAATGGAAAAGTATCAAATAATCCTTTTACACAGTAAACATTCAAGGGTATAATTTCAGATTTATTCCAATTAATTTTATAACCTGAAAATTTGCCAAACTTATCAATTAATTCCAATAAAGAAGATAAGGTAGACTCTGGATTTCTCAAATAAAGCAAAATATCATCAGCATAAGCCGAAATTTTATATTCCATATCTGAATATGGAATTCCTTGTATCTCCCTCGTTTGCTGTATTGCTAACAATAAGGGTTCTAATACAACATCAAATAACAAAGGAGATAAAGGACAACCTTGTCTAACTCCCCTCTGCAATTGAAAACCATCAGATATCTTATTATTAATATTTAATCTTGCAATCGGGAAGCTATACAATGTTTTTATCATTTGTATAAATCCAGAACCTATACCAAACCATTCTAAAGCCTGATACATAAATTTCCATTCTACCCTATCAAATGCTTTCTCAGCATCTAATGAAACTGTAAATGCCGGTTCATCCATTTTTTTTGATAAGTTTAGCATGTGAAATAATAGTCTAGAGTTATTGGAGGAATGTCTTTTAGCAACGAAACCCGTTTGATGCATATCTATAATATGTGGGAGAGCTTTGGCTAATCTCAAAGCCAAAATTTTCGCCAAAAGTTTATTATCAACGTTTATCAAAGATATAGGCCTGTAGTTTGAAACCAAAGTAGGATCTTTATTTGGCTTAGGCAAAACAATTATTATTGATTCAGCCATAGTACCACTAAAGATTCAATAATGTTTTTTAACTCTTGTACCAGGTCAGTCGATAAACAAATATATTGGACTATCTGCAACAACTGTCAATTGAAGCATTATGTCACCTCTCTTGTCCACTCCATTGGTTGCCATTCGAGGCCAGAGTGTTGTTCAAATTTGGCTGTATTTGTTTTAAAGTTTTATTTGGACTGACCCCCAACCTACCTCCCTTCCTACTTTGAATTCTATAATTCAAACAAGAATATACGAAGAACCTGCTGGTTTATGTTTCCATCAGTAAAAGCATGTCGTAATGAGAGATTCTTTGGAAAAACCTTGGCATTTCAGGCTAGTGTAATGAATTCATGTTGGAATGTTCTTATTATCTATTCCAAATAACTCTTAAAACTTATTTGTTTGAAAAATATTTGACTTAACTGCAATTTATATTTTTTTAAGAAACATCTGATACTTATGATTGCTATTTATTGTTTGTCCAGCCTTTTCTTATTGTAAACCGCCTTGAACTGATGGTTTGGCAGTATATAAGAATAAATTAATTATTATTATTATAAAACAAGATCAATGTTACTTTTCAATTCTTTTAAAGCTAGCTTTCTAGGGAAGGGAATATTATTCCTCTTCCAAAAAAATTTTGTTTGATTATTCCAGTTGGGTAAGATCCCATAACACAAGCTCTTGAAAACTTAATATAACTGAGTCCATAGGACCTGGGCAGCTCCATTTAGAGGGACGGTATATCAACAATTCATCTGGTTGGCTAAAATTGATGGAAAAATACAAAATTGTAAACTTCTGAGACCCGCGTTTGGTACATTTTCCCGACTTAGGTTTATTGACTTAAGTGCACTTTGCATAGCATTCTATCTTGATATAAGGATTGTTCCTTCTCCTGATGAATGCGGACCAGCTGAAACATAGCCGCATGGAGAGAGTCCTATATGAACATTGTTATTTTGAATGGTCAATTAAAGTTGATATAGAATTCTGAGTATTTACATATGCTACTTGGTTTGGTTTTTGCTGCATGCTACGTGGGAACTTTTACTTCTTTATTCACACAAGAATTAACATATGTTAAGTTGATTATGGGATGTAAAAGTTCTAGAGATTGTTGAAACTTTTAATTAAAATGCAAATGTGAAACAAAGAGAAATAAAATCTGGAAATTATTAAAAAATATAATCAAATCAAACACAAAGAAAAAATTTTGCCCTGTATACATCTTTATTTTCTATCATTTGACTTTCTGGGAGATCGCATATTTTCTTACAAAGGTCAAAGCAGAGCTTCCTCTATAATAAGATTAACTTTTATTTTCACTAAGTACTTATGCATTTAATTATTACCTTTTCTTCTCTGATGCAACAAACATTAATTATCCTTTAATCTCTCTGTCTGCTTTTCCAGATCTTATCTAAATTTGTTGACTTTTTAGCACTTCTCACGCTCACCAGAGGGATTTTCATCTTTTACAGGGTTTCACTAACCTCTAATTCCTTTGTTTTAAAAGCTCTTTGAGTTTCCCTTGAGTGTGTTGTATATTCAGCTTCTTTATATCAACTTTTGATCTGGTGTTGCTTAGATTTGAATTGTTATAATTGAAAGTCAGGACATGGAGGGAATGTAAGCAATTAAACAGGCTGCCAAAAATGTGGAAGGATGAGCAACCTAATGGATACTGCAATGTCCTGAAAACCAGGAGAGCTGGGCTCAATTCCTATTGGTGCTCCTAGTGAATCTGAGCTAGTCACATTACATTAGTCTCTTTTATTTCACCAAAACCCAACTTAAATATAATACGTGCCTCAACCGGCAACCAATGCAGTTCATGATAGAAGAGAGTTAAATGGTCATATTTCTTCAATCCAAAAATAAGTCTGACCGCGGTATTCTGTATAACTCATAGCCTAGAGATAGTCTTTTTTTGTTCCGGTCAAGTAATGTACATTAAAACTTTTTAACATGCACTATTCAAATTAATGCACATTAATTTGTAGCTTAATGCATGTTAAATCAATTTAGCATGCACTCATTTTTTAGATATGCTAACAAACTGGGGGGATGTTTTACTAAGCAGCAGTAAACACTAATGTGTGCTCACTGCCATATAAAAACAGCACTAGTGGTATGTGCTTAGGAGTTACACACTAACTGTGGACTTGGTGCACCACCCATCCACTAAAAATACAGTGGATGGGGGCGCACACTTTGGGACATGCTTTTTGGTTTTGTCCCATTATTCAGCATTTTTGGAAGCGAATAATATCTTATATGTCTGAGTTAATTGGAAGATCTTTGCGCTACTCTCCATCCCATTTTATTTTGGATTTGCCAAAAGCTTTTCGTCATTTGCCCAAGGGGCATAAGCAGTGTTCCCGCTAAGCTGCGCTGGGGTGCGCTGGCGCACAAAATATTACCTCGCAGCGCACATGTTTCTCGTCACAGCGCACACAGTGTAGAGCACAGTTCTTCAACCGCCGGTCCGCAAACAAAATCTTGCCGGTCCGCGAAGGATTCGGTCCCCGCCGCAACGAAAGGCCGGCGTCAGCTGACTTGCAACTTCCTGTTGCAGTCGCTGTGCCGGGACTCCTGCCTTCGCCGGGACTCCTGCCTTCCACCGCGTTTGCCTCCTGCCTTGTCTCCGCACCTCCAGACCAGCAGCGGCAGCTGTGTATGCTTTTAACTTCGGCACAGAGCTGCCCCTAATCAATAGTTTAGCGCGGTTTCATAAGGCAGCCTCGGGGCCTTTGCTAGGCCGGCCCACATCGCATCATCGAAGCGGGCCGGCTATCAAAGGCCCCGAGGCTGCCTCATGAAACCGCGCTAAACTATTGATTAGGGGCAGCTCTGTGCCGAAGTTAAAAGCATACAGAGCTGCCGCTGCTGGTCTGAACTCTTGGGCCGCTGAAGGAGGGCAAAAAGCAGCTGTCCTGGAGGTTTCCCTTCCTCTCGCCTTTACAGGTTCCTTTTTTCCACCTTTTTTTTTTTCCTTCAAACGGCAACGGGCCCCAGCATCGACATCAATCAAGTAAGTTCCACTGTCAATCAAGCGGTTCTGCTCGGCCAAAGCTTCCCCTGTGACATGAGCCACCCTCAGGGGAAAGAAAGTGACCCACAAAGGTGAGGGGAAGGGGGGCAGATGATGGAAGTTGGGGGGGGGGAGAGAGAGAGAGAGAGAGAGAGAGAGAAGGGGCAGATGATGGAATGGAGGAGATGAGAGAGAGAGAGAAGGGGACAGATGATGGAAGTGAGAAGAAGGGAGAGAGAGCAGAAGGCAGATGGATGTCAGTTGAGAAGGGAGAGCAGATGCTGAATGGAAGTGGGGAAAGAACACATACTGGATGGAAGGAGGAGATAAATAAAGGGGGAAGAAAATAGTAAGATAATGGAGGGGTGAGGGAAAGGGGTGACAAGCTGTGTGTAGACACAGTGAAAAGAGGGAAACGGGACTAAATAGTAAGAAAGAATTTAATTTAGATGGAGGCAGAAAATAGAGAAGGAAGACCAGAGAAGAAAAGGGAAGAGAGAGCAGAGAATGATCAGATCTGAGTGGAGGAAATGAGAAGAGAGATATGCTAAAAACCACAGGGGGGAGGGAAGGATAGAGATGCCAGACCATGAGGGGAACAGAAGGAAGATGATGGATACTAGACCAAATTGGGGGGTGGGGGGGGGCAGGAGGAGAGATGGCAGGGAAAGACAGACAGTGAATGGAAGGGGCAGATGCTGGACTGAAGAGACAGAGAAGGTTATCATGCTGCTGTACCGGGCCATGGTACGCCCTCACCTGGAGTACTGCGTCCAGCACTGGTACTTTAAGAAGGACACGGTACTACTCGAAAGGATCCAGAGAAGAGCAACTAAAATGGTTAAGGGGCTGGAGGAGTTGCCGTACAGCGAAAGATTAGAGAAACTGGGCCTCTTCTCCCTTGAGCAGAGGAGATTGAGAGGGGACATGATAGAAACATTCAAGGTACTGAAGGGAATAGACTTAGTAGCTAAGGCAGGGAGAACGAGAGGGCACTCTCTAAAGTTGAAAGGGGATAGATTCCATACAAACGTAAGGAAGTTCTGTGGTAGAAAGCAACATATTTATTTGGCTCATAACTTGCTGGCGCCCGATATTTTTAGCTCACAGTGAAAAAAGTTTGCTCACAACACCCGCCCGCTTAGAGGGAACACTGAGGGTGCTGTGTAGGAAAATGAGTCTACTAGCCAAAAAATGTATTCTTCAATATTGGACGATCCCTGACCCTCCAAAGTTTTGGCATTGGCGAAACCAGTTGCATCAGTTAGCCATCTGGGAAGCTAGAGATGCTGTAAGGATGAGGAAGTGAAAGATGTTGTTTATGCAAATATGGGATCCATATTTGCAAGCCTTATTTCCTAAAGGTCGTAGTGCGGTTTTAAGATGGGTGTCCTAACTGAGATTGAGGAGGGGTAGAGAGTACCATTGGAAGGGGAAGGGAAGGGAGGGTTTGGTGAGGGAAGGTAAAGGGTTTTAAATGATTTAAAACATGTAGTCATACATAGCGCGCACTAAATCAGTTAACGCGCCTTAGTATAAGGACCCCTAAGTTTGAAATTAGCATGTGAGCCCAGTGGCATAGCGAGGGTCAGAGGCGCCCAGGGTGGCGGTGCCCCTCTCCCGCCCTCTTCTCCTCCCTCCACCCCCATCATCTCCTTCCTCCGCCTCTCCTGTCCTGTGTGTGCACCCCTTCACTTCCTCTATACCACTTAAACGGTCCCGGCACAAGCAGCAACCCCAACCTGCTCGCACCAGCGTCGGCTCTTCCTCTGATATCACTTCCTGTAGCCCCGCCTAGGAAATGACATCAGAGGAAGAGCCAACGCTGGCACGAGGAGCAGGTTGGGGGTTGCTGCTTGTGCCGGGACCATTTAAGTGGTACAGGGGAAGGGAAGGGGCGCACTCACAAGACAGGAGAGGCGGAGGAAGGAGATGCTGGGGGTGGAGGGCGGAGAAGAGGGCGGGAGAGGGGCACCGCCATCCCAGGCGCCTCTGATCCTCGCTATGCCACTGGGCTCACATGCTAATTTCAAACTTAGGGGTCCTTATACTAAGGCGCGTTAACTGATTTAGCGAGGGCTAAATTGGTTAACGTTCCTTAGTAAAAGGACCCTTTAGTGCGGGCCATTAATAGGGAAAGCCCAAATGTGGCCATTTTAGAGCCACGCTAAAAAGTAGCCTCAGCATGTGGGCAACCCAGAGACTAAAACAAAGCTCAGGCCACTTTTTAATGTAGCTTTGTATAAAGGCCCTTGAATGTGCTCTAATGAACGCAGATTCCTAGTCCTCATCCCTCATATTTTTCTATCATTTTAGTATGTACACTACTACAACTAGTAGCATATTACAGTTTTAGTACTATTTTTATAGCACATAGGACATAAACATCTGAAATCTAAATAGAATGTTTATAGTAAGTCTTTAAATGTTGTATCCCTTTACCCTCCTCTCATTCTTTTCCGGCATCAATTATCTTAATATTGCATGCTCAAAGCCTCTGTGGTACAGTTAAAGCAAAAGCTCTCATATCTGAAAGCAACACTAACGTGTTCTTTTTTTTTTTTTAACTCACTTTTTAAATGCATTTAACTTGGAGTACATACGTAGGATGTAAATGAAACTACTTTTTTCCTGTTGTTTTTCTGTTTTGTAAACAAGTAAGGCAGTGGCAGTAAGGGTTGTTGGTTTTTTTTTTTTGGTGTAATGTGGAGAAACGAAGCATGAAACACAATTAATGAAATAGCTGTACTGAATCGTATAAAATGTCATCTGCACAGCTGCCACTCATGTCACCAATGCATCCATGTTCTAATGTCCACCAGGAGAGTCGTTAGCCAGCCGCCTTTGTGGAAGGCCTCTTGTGCTTTCATTTTAGTGAATAATAGATCAGGGAGCTGGCTGGCTGTGCTACATTTTCTGTCACAGAGATAATGAAAGGAGAATGGCTGCTACATTAATACAGAGTGCTAGGGGCACCGTAGGTAAAGTTAAAAAAAAAAACAAAAAAAAAAACCACACACACAAAAAACCGGGTTTGATGTTGCTTCAGGTTATCTGACACAGACAAGTGACTTTGGGCTTTGTGTGTGTGAAGGGAGGTTTTGGGTAGCATTTGGTTTTTTAAATGTCATGGTGTTACATTTTAGGAATGGTTGTCCACCATGCTGAAATAAAGCAGGGTTTTCAAACTCAGAATGCTAATTGAGGGGGGGGGGGTAGGCAGGATTAGATCCCTTCCTTGACCCTGGTGAATAGGATTCTTTTAGCTCTCTTAGGGCAGGGTTAGCAAATTCCATCTCTGAGGACTGAAAACCTGCCTACTTTGTGAGATAACTAATGCATTCAGATTAACTAGTTCTTAGGCCAAACATATATGCATTTGTTTGTTGACAGTTTGCTCTGGTTATCCTGAGAGCCAGAGAGCAGCTTGTAGCCCTTGAGGACTGTCCATCCCAGTCTTAGACGAACAGGAATAGTTTGTAAAAGAAAATTAAATGGTGCATTACGTTGAAAACCTATCAACCTGTCCTAGGTAGCTTACTCAGGGGAATTAAGGGGCAGTTTAATGGCAACAGATATTTAATCTGAAACAAAATCATATGGAACCTCACATAGGCAATTTGTACAGGTTTGCACAGTTTTTCATTCCAACACAGATAAATGTATTCCATCGCACAAACACAATGGAAGAAGAACCAAGTCCACCATGATAACTCTTTGTACACCACTGCCCTAGGTCAGCTTTATCAGAATGATGAAATGTTATGGGTCTCTGAACCCTCGGCAAAGAAATCCTCAGGCCTCTTTTTTTGTCTTCCAGGGTGTTAAGGGTACAAAAGGTGAAGGGACATCTCTCTGCAGAGTGCTCACTAAACCAGTTGGAGAATTTTCTACACTGTATATTGTGTCACCACCGATAGCAGTTTTATCAAGATAAATCTAGCGTTGCTCAGGAGGATATTAATAAATTATCTGGTAATGAAAAATGTGAGAGGAACCATACTCTTACATCAAGGCCTGATGATTACTTTGATAGATGCACTGGCAAGATTTTCCTGACAAGGCAGAAATGAAAAACATGACACATAGACCTTTAAGGGTGACCTCAGAGGAAAACACAAGTTGCTGAATGATACAGAAATAGAATGGAAAAACAGAAGCTTGTAGGTGCTCAGTGTCAACAGCCAGACAGATGGGCTACACTGATCTACTGATCATTGAGTTCAGTGTCACAAACGGAGCGCTAAGATAGAAGCTTCACGCATGGCAGAATGGCACATGTAGCAGGGGATGCTTAGAAATATGCTTGGATGCTAAGGTATCAGGGAAAATAGAGAAAACGTTAAAAGGAAAGAAATAAATGATATTCAGGCAGCTTTTTTTTTTTTAAGTTCAATCATCTTTATTGACATTTTAAAATATGTGTACAAGGAGAAGATCCTGTGTTCCTTGGATTCATTTGTAAGAATTAAATGTATATATAATTTTGCATGTTAGAAAAAACAGGATTGAGGGTTGGCTGAGTCAATTCTGTTTTTATTCTCTTACATGTAGAAATGTGCAGCTTTGTGCTCACGTACAGTCCTCAGGTTTGCAGTGTGTTCCTTCCATATGCAATTTTAAATTCTGAAATTTATCCAACAGGGAATCTAGGACCCCTTACCTGATTATTCGATAAAGCGTTTGACACTGTATAGGCCGACTAGATCATTGAGGTCTGAAAAAATGTTTACTATTGGATGTGCATAAAAGGGAGGAAGTGAGATACGTTAACACAATGAAGTCTTGTTTTTCTATTGCGGGCCCAGTCTTATGGAATGAAATATCAGGAGTTCTGCGATTTTGTGGCGTTCACAAAATTGCTGAAAACACATTTCTTTGCCTAAGCCTTTTATTGATGTAAGAAGGTCATACTTACTTTTGTTTTACTTTTATTGTTTTTATATTATTGGGAGATAAGTTATCTCCTTTGACATTATATATTAATTGTGAGCCGCTTAGGCATTAAGCGGATTATAAATTTATTTATTCAGTTTTCTATACCGTTCTCCCAGGGGAGCTCAGCATGGTTTACTTGAATTTATTCAGTACTTCAGGCATTTTCTCTGTCCTGGTGGGCTCACAATCTATCTAATGAACCTGGGGCAATGGGGGGATTAAGTGACTTGCCCAGGGTCACAAGGAGTAGCCTGGGTTTGAACACAGAACCTCAGCATGCCACTGTGCCACTCTAGAAATCAAAATGTAGTAAAAGTGAGCCAAGTATAGGACATTCAAGCCATTGTGACATCACTGATGAGGTTGGCTCTTAGGCACTGGTGGAATGAGGCATTATGATGTCACAATACCAGTTCTGGTTATCAGAGCATGGAACTTTTCACACTATTTATTTATTGTGTAGAGATAAATAAACCAAAGAAAAGGAGAGATATATAACTGTGTATTGTAACACCGCTACAGAAGCCCCTGTAACTCTGTATAGAGCTCCTGTATTGTAACACCTCACAGAAGCTCTTTGTAACTCTGTATTATAACACCTCCACAGAAGCTCAAGTATTGTAATATCTTTTACAGAAGCTCATGCAAACAGCGCTGAATTGACATCCCAGTCATTAATAGCAGTTTAGAAGATAACAATAAAAAATATAGGCCTCAACAAACAGTTGTGTCTTTAGTAGTTTCTTAAAATTAATACAGTCTGTGCAGAATCTCAGATGTCCAGGCAGATTGTTCCAGAGATGTACACCAGCAATACAAAACATTTTCATTCTCATCGCCTTGAAACTTTGTTTAGGCGATTAATCAAATTTTTAATAAAACTTGATAAACTTTAATTACATAGCGCACTTCCATTTCCTTAACTGCTGTTAATCTCATCTCCCTCTCTGATCTCTGTGTCCTTCTAGGTTTATAGATCTCCCACAACACATCAAAACATGCTGGGGCCGACCTATAATAATAATAATAATAATAACTTTATTTTTCTATACCACCATAGTCAAACTGACTTCTAGGCGGTTCACATAGAAAGAAGGCTGGACAATCAGCGAATTACAAAATGCAAGAAAAAGGATGTTACATAATAAATTGGAGAAGCATGGGGAAAGAATACATGAGAGAAGAAAGATGTTACATAATACATTGGGGTTATAAGGGGAAAGAAAGAAAGAACCTTAGCCTTAGCCATCTTGCTGACTAACCGGTGTGGTGATTTCAAGTTGCCTTTCCAGCACCTGTCACTATTCCAGTCAACTCATCTATTGAATGGCACCAGGTTGGTAGATACTGCAAAAGTATGAGATGCTGTATTGCTCACACCTTAAAATTCTTGGAATGGCATCAGTCACTGAGATGCCCTAGTGCAATTTAGTGGACATGATACATAGTAACATAGTAAATGAAGGGCAGATAAAGACCTGAACCAGTCTGCCCATAAGTAATATCCATTAAAAAATACATGATTAAAATAACTTGTCTCTTTTTTGATATTTCTGGGCCATAGTCTGGTATTGTCCTAGGTTCCAAATGCTGAAGTTGTCGTCCAAGCTCACTCCAGCCTATCCAACCATCCCATTGTTCGCAGGATATCTACCGAATGTTTACAATCCTGTTATAGAATAGAAAAAAAAAATAGGGACTAGTACAACAGGTACTCTGCAGAAAAGGTATATTTTTCATCTAAGAAGGAAAGCACAGAAAAGGTCATATCACATGATGGTTTTTCTAGAAGTTCAGAAGGAATGAAAGGTAAAAATGTTGACTTAGCATCAATAGGCATCTATTTATGATTACTACTACTACTACTTATCATTTCTACAGTGCAACAGGACTTATGTAGCATGCATAAATAACACAGGTCAACACATTATTTTAATCACAGTTAATGTTGTGTGGGTTTTGTAGTATTTTTCATACTGATTTCAAATCTGTGTTTAGTTTTTCACTAGCACGTCACATTTTTGTAATGAGGCTCATTATATATAATTATAAACGTTAATTGGGCGATATATCAAGCGTTTATAGGATAAACGTTTAAAGAGGGTTAACGACAGTTGCTTTGTTTTTTTTTTATGCTACAGATGGTGATTAATATCAGTCTTTATCATGCCAGGACATTGTACTAATCATCCAGATAGTTTCTGTTACATCTGTGGTTCATTCACAATGAAAGCACAACATCGACCAGTTACCGTAGATCTGAAGAAAGTATACATATTGTACTTTGGCTGTCAACTGGGTGATCAGGATAAGTCTTGGGCTCCACATATCATCTGTGCCAGTTGTTCCAATGGACTTCGTGACTGGTTCAATTGACAAAAGGCAGCGATGTCATTTGCAATCCCAATGATATAGAGGGAACTGTGAGACCATATTAAAGACTGCTGCTTTTGCCTTGTGAACACAGGTGGATTCTCAGCTAAAATTAAGCACAAAATGATATATCCTACTCTGGATTCTGCTATTAGGCCTGTTCCTCATGATGAATCACTCCCTGTCCCTGTACCTCCACAAGATGGACTTGCTTCCGTGGAACATGATGAGGAATGTGATGATGATGCAGCAGCTGGTCACAATCCAGAATTATTTGATCCTGATTATGTGAATGATGAAGATTCTGAACCAGAGTCCTTTATACAAGCTGAGCTCAATGATCTTATTCGTGATCTAAATCTTTCAAAAGAAAAAGCAGAACTTCTTGCTTCAAGGCTTAAGCAAAAGCACTTGCTTGCAAAATATGCTAATATAACTCATTACAGAAAAAGGAATCATAATTTAACAACATTCTTCACTGTAAATGGCTCATGATCAACGGGCTCTTCAACAGTTTGTCACAAGTGCATTGTCCAGATGAATGGCGTCTCTTCATTGATTCTTCACAGAGAAGCTTGAAGGAAGTGTTATTGTACAATAGAAATTCCAAACCAAGTATACCAATTGCCCATTCTGCTCATCGAAAGAAGTCTTATGAGAATATAAAGAATTTACTAGAAGCAATCAGTTATAAAAACACACCAGTGGAACATCTGTGGTGATCTGAAGGTCACTGACATGCTAATGGAATGCAAGGAGGATTCACTAAATACTTCTGTTTCCTGTACTTGTGGGATAGCAGATCTACAGCTGAACATTATGCCAAGTGTGTCTGACAGCTGAGGGATACCTATAACCCAGGGACAAGCAGTGTGAAATTTATGCCATTGATGGATCCTCATAAAATATTTCTTCCACCTCTTCATAACAAGCTGGGGTTGATTAAGAACCTGGTAAAGGCCATGGGTAAAGCAAACTCACCAGGTTTTCAATATCTTGTTAAGAAATTTCCAAAAATCAGCACTGCAAAGCTGAAGGAAGGGATATTTATAGGCCCACAGATCAAGTCCGTTTTGCAGGATGAAGATTTTAAGCAATCACTCTCAGCAGCTGAGCTGGAAACTTGGGAGGCATTCAAGTGGTTAGTGGAAAACTTTCTGGACAGCTATAAGTCTCCTTTATACAAGGAAGGAGTTTAGAATCTCCTTGACTCATATCAGAACCTTGCTGTCGCGTGTCATTAAAAATACACATTTTGCACTCACATCTTAACTTTTTTCCGGAATATCTTGCTATGTTGAGTGACGAGCAAGGAGAACATTTTCACCAGGACATTTAGGGCTCCTTTTACAAAGCCACGCTAGAGCCTTAACATGCAGAATAGCGCACGCTAATTGCTGCATGCGCTAGCCGCTACTGCCTCTTTTTGAGCAGGCGCTTATCCGATGCGTGCGTTAAAAAGCTAGCGCACCTTTGTAAAAGGAGCCCTTAGTTAATGGAGCATCACTACCAAGGTTTCTGAAATGAGAGTAAGATGGCCGACTACTGTCCTGACAATCCAGACACAATTCACAAAAATAAATCATACTCTAAGCATTTTTGAAGAAATATTGGTTGCTAAGTGACACAGTCCAGTATAATTAAGCTTTGCTGTGTGCTTATTTGACTTTGGATAGAAGATTCTGTAACAATTCTTTAAGTTGATGCTGCAATTCTTAAAACCCTTTATGCTAAAATACTCTAAACTAACATTAATCATAACTTTAAACATTTATGAGACTGAAAACAACTAATAACAGATATGAAATCAGCATGAAAAACTGATTTAGAAAATGTGCTGTGTTGTCAGATGATTCCGAAAAATATTTTTTTGTTGCCTTGTGCAATTAGTGTTTATGAGCACATTACTGGGATCTAGCGGGTTATAAGACAGTAGATTGGATTGGATAACAGGCTATAACTGGCCTTAACTGGAGCTAATTGGAACCAAATAGCAGTTATGGCCTGTTATAGGAGAAGCCTCTGCTTACCCTGGTTCAATTGCAACAAAAAAATCACTCTAAATAATGCTTATAATGATGCTGTGCAGATGGTACATGCCTAAGAAACAAGCTGTGATAAACGCCTTCCGCTTTATGCTATTTTTGAATCTTTGAGCCCACCGCATGAGTGTTTTTCCATCTGCTATTGTTGGTTCCCTGAGGCAGGAACGAAACGTGCACGTCGGAACCTGTAAGCTAAAAGATAAGTTTGCTGAGTTTTTCTAAAGTAACCAGACGTACACCTTTAAAAATTTGTAACCCTATTGGGCTGTGTTTTAGTTTACACCTTTAAAGGCATGATATAATATGCTGTCTACTTTTTACATGCGATGATTGTGCGGTGAGGTGGCAGGTTCTGGGGTGTTCCCCAGTTACCCCCTCCATGATTCTGAGCAAAAAAAAATTTTTGTAGACCTAATTATACCATCTGCACAGCATCCTTATAAGCATTATTTAGAGTGATTTTTTTGTTGCAATACATCTTCCTTTATCACTCTTTTCGTTGAATTGCTTCAAGCTCACCCCTTTTCTTATATTTGCTGAATTACCCTAGATCAATAGCATAGAATGTTGCTAATCTTTGGGTTTAGACCAGGTACTAGTGACCTGGATTGGCCACCGTGAGAACGGGCTACTGGGCTTTATGGACCATTGGTCTGACCCAGTACGGCTATTCTTATGTTCTTAAGTTTCACACTAGAGAATAACACAGTGACAGAATTAATCACCATTTCTGTCCCCGTGGATCACTGCGGGGAAACCATCTCCATGTCATTCTGTAGGGAGAGAGGGTAGAATCAGAGTGTGGTCACAACCACTGACCCTCAAGCCTTGCATTGAGGAATGCTGGTGTAGAAGGACTGAGGTTGAGATAGACACTAAAGAATGACACAGGATGGTTTCCCGCAGTTATCCGCAGGGACGGGAATGGTGATAAATTCTGTCACTGTATCATTCTCTATTTCACACTCAAATTTCAGAACATGCAACTTCAAAGGATGTGCGAGCCTGTGAGGGGTATGTCAGACCATTATTGTGTGTGTGCTTAGGTTATAGAATATTAACCACTGAGTTGGCATAAGGGCTCGTGCCTAAAGTTAAGCACATAAATGCAGATCTATGGCAGTTGTGCACACAACTGCCATCATAAACTTTGTTCTTAGCGTGCACCATTCTGTTCCCCATATTTTGGTGACCTTTTGAGAATTTATATCATCATGTATGAAGGTTCACCAAAATACAGTGTTCCGCCACGAATTCACAGTTCACGAATCGTGAATTCACTCATTTGCGGTCTGCTCCGACTGCCTCTTCCTGTAGTAAAGTCGCGCTACACCAATCAGGAGCTGCGTGTCAAAGCAGCTCCTGATTGGTGTAGCTCGACTTTACTACAGGAAGAGGTGGTCGGAGCAGACTGCGAGTAATTTTCTTCACCCACCGGCGCTCCAGCTGCCCTCTCCTGCCTCTCTAGCTGCCCTCCCCTGCCTCCCCTGCCTTTTGACAGGTGAAAAACCGCATTTGCAGTTTTTTGAAATTTGCGGGGGTTCCTGAAACTGAAGCTTCAAAAGAGCATCAGGAGCTGCATAGTCCAGACTTTTGCCCACGCAAAAATATGGGTAGCCAAAAATATTCAGTTGCTATCCATATAATTGGAGTGAAGGCGTAGCCTAGTGGTTAGTGTACTGGCCTGAGACCCTTGGGAACTGAGTTTAATTCCCACTGCAGCCCCTGTTGACTCTGGGCAAGTCACTTACGCTGGGTTTTACTAAACCACGGAAGAGCGCCTTACCGTGGGCAGGTGAGGTAAATGCTGTGACGCTGAAAGGAATTGAATGAGCATTGGAGCATTTACCTCAGTGGTTCCCAACCCTGTCCTGGAGGACCACCAGGCCAATCAGGTTTTCAGGCTAGCCCTAATGAATATGCATGAAAGAGATTTGCATATAATGGAAGTGAGAACCATGCAAATCTGCTCAATGCATATTCATTAGGGCTATCCTGAAAACCCGATTGGCCTGGTGGTCCTCCAGGACAGGGTTGGGAACCACTGATTTACCTCACCGGCCCATGGTAAGAACCTCTTCTGTGGTTTAGTAAAAGGAGCCCTTATTTATTTATTCCGCCCCCTTTTAAGAAGTCACGTTAGGCTTTTTATTTATCACCAGCCGCGGCGGTATTAGCTCTGACACTCATAGGAAGTCTAAGAGGATCGGAACTAATACCGCCGCAGCTGGCAATAAAAAACAGCCCAACACAGCTTTTGTAAAGGGGACCTTAATAATTTATTTCTTCATTTATTGACATTTATTGAACCACCTTTATGAAGAGGTTCACCCAATTTTGTTAACTGAGTCACATTAGTAAAAAGAGCAAATGGAAGCATAAATACAATGAACGAGGTAAAGTCAAAATCAATAAATTGAAACTTAATAGGACTAACATTAAAACAGTTCAAAAATATACTTATTAACAACACTGCCCTCCCCCTGTTTTACTAAGGTGCGCTAAGCATTTTAGCGTGCGTCTAGCGCATGCTAAATCTACGCCCGCACTAAATGCTAATGCGTCCATAGACTAACATGCATGCATTAGCGTTTAGCATGTGGTTAGCGCGTGCTAAAAAGCATAGCACATCTTAGTAAAAGGAGCCCTGAGATTCAAATAAGAGAGATATAATACTTATGAAGCATTTATTAAGCACAAATCAGAATATTCAAATAACATATATAACGCTAATGTTTTTCTATAACCAGGGGCTATAGGATAAGCTGTTATGTTAATCCTCCATTGCTTCAGGTACAAATAAGTAAGCTATTTTTCTTATGATATGAAATAACTGGAAACTCGCTGGACTACACGTGTATAGCCTTTGATGAAGACTACATTGTTTAACTTGCTTTTTTACCAAACTTTTCAAACCACACTCATACATATATATATGAGGGGGTATGTATACATATATACTTGTATATGAATGATGGTAGTATGCATGCACAGAGAGTCACCACTTCAAAGGAGAGATGAGCTTAGTATACATACGAGCAATGTAAATAGCACAAAAGGCTTAAACCCCCCCCCCCCCCCAAAAGCCACTCCGATTGTGGGATTGACATATTGACCTTATTTTTTTTGTGAGGGAGAGGGGGAACAATTTAGCTCAGCCACTTCAGTTTATTAAGAAAACCACTTTCCGCTCTTAGTTGCGTAATTATGTTGTAGTCCAATATCTCTCAACTCCAAAATAAGAGCCAGAGTAGATTAAAGCTGTTAACAGCTGATGGGAAGCAGTGCAGTGGTTGCCGGTAATAATTTGTGCTTGCTTGGTAACCCAAGTCTGTCCACGAGCCTATATTCTCCTTCAAGGAGGAAGACTGTGATTAAAGGATTCCTCCTGCAGCTGTGGCTGGGTGATAAGGTTTTTACATTCAAGCTCTACTAAGCTACAGGAATAATAAGCATTTTGCATTAAGGTAGAAACTCAGATTTTCGGGGGGAGGGGAAATAGAATACTGTGGTCAATGACTTAATAATTGTCAGTACACATTTATACCTGTAGTCAGCTACTGCGATACATGAAATATAGAACTGTGCTCTTGTAATGTCACCTCTTTTCCTGAACACGCTATGTTTCTATAAAATATGTGAGAAAAATAGGGCAGAGAAGGAGATACAGGTCTTTGTCCATAGATCAAGCATTTGACTACACACAGTGTCTCTTTGTCTTAATTCCAACTTAGGGAATCTTGTACTAAAATGCACTAGAGTCTGGCCTTAATGCATGGTTACATGGGATTGCGCCATATGCTAAACTCAAATTTAACCTCCTTTTACAAAGCCACTTTAGCGGATGCCGCTGCGGAAACCGCCGGAAGCCCATAGGGATTTAAAGGGCTTCAGGGCTTTTGCCACATGGCAGCCACTAGCACAGTTTTGTATAAAAGGGTGTGGGGAGGAGGGTTTAACACAGAACTTTTGGGTGTTTATTTAAATATATTTTATTCTCTAAGCTGCAGCTAGCACTAGTGTGTGATTACCACAGGTTAGGGCTCTAGAGCTTGGAAAAGTGGTGAGAGGGTGAGGTGGGGGGATATGATTGAGGTCTACAAACTCCTAAGTAGTGTAAAGCATGTAAAAGCAAATCAATTTTCACGCTTTCAAAAAGTACAAAGATCAGGGGCCACTCAATGAAATTGCAAGGAAATACTTTTCAAAGAAATAGGAGAAATTTTGTTTTCCACTCAAAGAATAGTTAAGCTCTGGAACTCATTACCAAAGTAACAGCAGTTAGCATACCTGGGTTTATGAAAGGTTTGGACAAGTTCCTGGAGGAAAAGTCCATAGTCTGCTATTGAGACAGACTTGGGGGAAGCCATTGCTTGTCTTGGGATCGGTAGCATGGAATGTTGCTACTCCTTGGGTTTTGTCCAGGTACTAGTGACCTGGATTGGCCACCTTGAAGACAGGCTGCTGGGCTAACTGGACCAATTATCTGACCCAGTATGGCTATTCTTATTTTCACTATCATGGGATATGCTCAGGCATCCCTTGATAGTTTTGGGATCAGCATAGGCTTCCCACATACCATTTATAAAATTGCATTTAATGATCAGTTTTATTAGAGATGATTTATTGGTGACATCAGTGGCATAGTAAGCGGGGGGGGAGGGGAGTGGGAGGGCGATCTACCCCTGGCATGGTCTGCCTCAGGGCACTGGCACCCTTCCTGCTCTCTGCCCCCTTCCCACACCTCCTCCTGCCATGTGCGCGCCCCTTCCATTCCCTCCGTACCTTTTTAACTCCAGTAATAGCAGCCAGGAAGTAGCTGCTCACGTCAGCTTCAGCGCTCTCTCTGACATCACTTCCATCAAAGAGAGTGCCAAAACCAACACGAGCAGCTACTTCGTGACTGCTCGTTCCGAAGATAAAAAGGTATTGGGGAAAGGGCACACATGTGTGGCGGGGAAGAGGGCAGGAGAGGGGCGCTACTCGTCCCTGCTACGCCTCTGGGTGCCATGTATAGAATTTAGATCTTTTTGTGTGCATTGATGTGGTAAGCATGTGAGAGGTGTAAGTGTGGATAAATTTAGGCCCTCTTTTATTAAGGTGCGCTAACCGATTTAGCGTGCTAATCGATTTAGTGTGCGCTAAACGCTAATGTGTGCATGTTAGTCTATAGACGCGTTTAGCGTGCGCTAATCAGTTAGCGCACCTTAGTAAAAGAGGGAGCTAGTCGGGAATAGAGAGAAGTGATAATGCTTGGAGGAACATAGAGGCTACATGAACGAGATGGTGGTAGAGAGGGAAGAGGAAATGATGAGGCATAGGTGGAGACAAAGTAATTAGGCCAAAGGTTGAAAAGAGACACCGTACAGCCCAAGCAGTGGCGTAGTAAGGGGGAGAGGGCGGTTCTCTCCAGGCACCATGTTGGGGGGTGCTGGCACCCTTCCTCCTCTCTGCCCCCACGTCTTCCTATTCCACCCCTCCACGCGCATGCCCCTTTCCCTTCCCCCATACCTCTAGTTGAACTTGTGGTTCGCGGCGGTCAACAACGTGCTCTTCGCAACCTGTCGGCTCTCCCGCTGACATCACTTCCAGGTGCCATGCATAGGAAGTGACATCAGAGGGAGAGCTGACAGGGTCGCGAGGAGCACATTGTTGACCGCCGCGAGCAACAACTTCAACGAGAGGTACGGCAGGCAGGATCAGGGAAGGAGCGGGAGGGGGGCACATGCAGAAGGTGGGATTTGGGAAGGAGCAGGGGCAGAGATGAGGAGAGGGGAGGGCGCCTCTTACCCTCGCTACGCCGCTGTGCCCAAGTCAGATTTATTGGATACCAGCTGACAGATTCTATAAAAGATGCCTAAAGTTAAGCACCTAGATTGGCGTGCCTAGCCAATCACACCTTTTTTGGTTTCCGCACCCCTTTAATTAATCAATGAAACCTTTCCACCACCTTCCTAAACCACACGCCCACTAATAACTTTTAACTGCTGCGTATGTCTCTGTTAGCCACTAACAGTGTTATCTGCTACATATATAGTTATACAACCAATAACTGTCCAAATAACTGCCACCACTCTGCCTAGAAAATTTCAATGAATTGCATCAAAATGTAAGCCCCTCATTTTACCTCTTTCTGCACCCCTTCTGGATGTGGACTGGTTATGAACACCTGGCCTAATGGGTTGTACCCATTCCCATATCTAGATGGTCGTCTGTGTTTTGTTTTGGTTTTTTTTTTTTCATTTCTCAAGGAGTTTGCAAACAGTATGCTAAATCCCTTGATATACAGGGTCCATTCTTTTGAGGGATAACAATAGGAACAGGAAGGCAACAGTTCTCAATGGCTATGGATGACCTATATCTATCTCCACAGGCAGTCCAACCATTCCTGCCCTTTACCCAGTCAGGGGTTAGGATACATATGGAAAATTCAAATACTTTCTCCAGTTATAAAACATATTTTTTGAGTTCTTCATAACCCTTCCCTGAGATACTCTGTTTCCCTGAAAATAAGCCCTAGCATGATTTTTAAAGATACTCCTAATATAAGCCCTACCCCAAAAATAAACCCTAGATAAGATCAACTCTCGAATGTCCCTGACACTCCCCGACTCCATCCCAGCCCGATTCGCTGAAAAAAAAAATCGGACTCGTCGATTCAGCAACCCCCACCCCGGTGAGACCTGACATACCTCCGCTCCGAGGCCTCCTAAAGCAGCGCTCTGAACGGGCTGCATCATGGCCTTCCCCACTGGGGCCTTCCCTCTGCCGCGTCACTGAGCGCTACCACCACTGTTGTTTTTTGAGGCCTCAGAGTGGAGATATGTCAGTCTCACGATAAGAGGGTCGGAGGGGTTCTGCTGCACAGGGGGATGGGAGAGAGGAAAGGAAAGATGCTGCACATGGAGGGGGGGGGAAGAAAAGAAAGAGGAAGAATTGGGGGAGAGGAGAGAAAGGGAGAGATGATTGTTGTACATGAAAAAAAAGACATCCCCTGAAAATAAGCCCTAATGCATTTTTTGGGCTCAAAATTAATATAAGACACTGTCTTATTTTGGGGGAAACACGATATTAGTAATTTGGAGGAAGGCAGTCTGTTCTTGGATAAGAATCTTTAGCATGCAGATGTGCAAATCCATGGAAACTATAAGTATATGTCATAGCTCGCAACACTATTCTGTCCTTTGGCACTGAAGAAACATGAAGATGGCAAACGCCCAAGTACATAATATGGACCCATTATCAGAGCATATCGCATGCCAAATGAGGACTATTTTCTACAAATATACATCAGGGGTACAAAATGATTTCACTGTTATTTATATTTTACTGCTTCCTTGGTCTTCTTCTTTAACTAGTTAAACTGTTCCTTTTAGGCAAACCCTTCTTTTACTGTCCTGATCTGTTTTGGTTCCCCCCACCCCATACATTTAGAGCAGCTATAATAGCTCAAGGTCTTCTTTTATATGGATTAATGTGTTTTGAATTTATAGTGTTACCACACTTTGAGTGACTGTCCTTCAAGTGTGCACCCTTGCATGTGGCGTATGCATGATTTTTAATTACGGAATAACACCTGATTTAAATTGGTTCTGCCCTGCTGCATCGTATTTGATGTAAAAAGGAGGCAAGAGCTTATAAAGAGAGGAAGACAGGAATTAGGGGCTGATAAGTTCAAAGGGGTGCAGAAGTGATGCATATTAATTGGAAACACAAAACAGCATGTTGTGAAGATTACTGCGGCACAAAGTAAGTTATGACAAGGGGGGGGAGCGTTACTTCTTCTGGAAACAATGACTTTCAGTTAATATAATGATTTGCATTTCATATATCAAACAAAACTGTGCATTGCACTAGAATAAGTGTCCTGACTTTATAGACTAATATCTTGCGTTTGAAAATGTATTTTTCTATAGAAGGTGATTACTAAACCACTCTTGAGAAATGGTCTCCTTCCGGCCACCTCTTAGATGCCTTCTACTTAGATTTTACTCTTCAGGCTCTCAGAAATGCCACCAGATGTTCAATAACATTTCATAACAACTGGCTTTACGCATTAAGTCTTCACCGGGTCACTTATAAATACTTTCAATATTTTTAATATAGACTCTAATGACATAAATACAGTGGAACCTCGGTTTGCGAGTAACCCGGTTTGCGAGACGAGCAAAACACTCAGCAAACTTTTGCCTCGCAAGCCGAGCATGTTCTGGTGTACGAGCACCTCCCCCCCACTCTAGCCGGCATCGCACCCCCCCGAACCGGCATTGCAACCCCCCCCCCCCGCGAGAAGGCCCCCCTCGCGAGAACCGCAAAGCACCCCGGTGCTGAAAGCTGCATCTGCCCGCCCTTCCTCCCAAGCACAGTCCTTACTCCTTCTGCTTGTTGTAAGGGTGAATGCGAGCTCCCGCCTCTTGCTTGGGCTAGGCCTTGAGCATCTGCGCATGCTCAAGACCTTCTGGCTCTTGTTCTCTCAGAGAGAGCAAGGTCAGCAGAGTAGATGAAAATGGGAATGCAAGGTAGCTGAGAAGAAAAGAGGAATTGACAGTTGGAGAAAATATGCAAGAAAAACATAAAGTAGGGTAGCAGAGAAGAAGGGAAAACAAGAAAAACAGGAAATGGTTGTAGGAAATAAGAGGGAAACAGGAAAGAGGATGGGAGAATGGAATGCTACGAAGACAGAGTGAAGGAGAAAATCCTGGGCAAAGTTATTTATTGTCAAGCTAAACTGGGGTCAACCCTATCCACAAGTCACTAATTTCTTCAACAGGTTTTAAACAGTTCCTGTGAAACAACAGAAGCCTCTCTGTATGACATTCTATCTTGATCTGAACTAAGTATCCAATGTTGTGGTTCACAGGTATAAGACCAAACCATGGCTACTCAATTGTGGTCTTCGAGATCCATAGGCAGGCCAGGTTTTCAGGATATCCAGAAATTTGCATACCAATGAGAGTGCATGCAAATCTCTCTCATGCATATTCATTGTGGATATCCTGTATATCCTGGAAACCTGGCCTGCCAGTGAACCTCAAAGATCGGAATTGAGTAGTCCTGTCCTAAACTGTGTGACCCATTTCTTTTCTTTGAACCAATAACTCAAACACATAGACATTCTACCCTTAATCTATATCTCCCTGTTCATGATTGCTGATTAGAAATTCAAGTTTCAAGTATATCAAGTTTATTTAAAATTTCTTATACCGCCCAATCAACCTTCTAGGCGGTGTACAAATTCATAAAAACATAAAGCATATTTTAGCTAAAATGCAAGTTTAAGCTGACTTTACATCACCAAACAGTAACAATAGCTTTTGAAGACTTTTAAAAGAAAGACAAACAGGAACAAAAGGTAAAAAGGCAAGAGCTACAATAGTCAAAGTAAAAGAGTACAATTAAGGAAAAAACAATAGGAGGGGCTGCTATAAATAATGTTGAACTCAATAATATTGAACTCAATTGCCCTTAAAAGGACAGTTAGGTCTCGAAGGCATCATGAAAGAGAAATGTCTTTAGCTTCGTCTTAAAATTATTAAGAATTGATTCTTCGACAAAATTTTGCAAAGAGTGATTGCTGATTATGCCCTTTGGTCATACACGTCCAGGGTGGGTGGGTGGGTGGGAGGGCGGGTTGGAATGTATTTTTCAATTCTCAATTTGAGTGTAGTTCTTAGATATAATTATGGGGGGGGGGGTGATAATCTTTTTATCATAGATTATAATTGTAATTGTATTTGAGTGTTTTTATAGAATTATATGATTGTATTTTATTTTGCACTAACTTATGGCTTTAAAATGAATAAAGAAACTAAAAAAAAAAAAAGAATTGATTCTTCGCGTAAGTAAACCACAATGAATCCTTGTTTGAATTTGCAGTATAGAAGAAAATGTATGATATGGTAACACTGTGATCAGACACTCTCATTACTCTCTTTAAAATGGCAACTCTTGCTGATGAGTGTCTTTGCAATTGGCCACTTGTTGATTCCAGTCTTAGCCATCTATGGTTTGCATTTTGTAAAAAAAAAAAAAAATAAATATATATATATATATATATATATATATATATATAGTACATATATGTAGGTCCTGTAACTGCATTCATTGTAGCAGGAAAACTATCTTAGACAATTCCCCTAGCTCTAGATATTGAGAAATGATAAGATGGAAGGATAATAATAAGGAAATGTCCAGAGTCTGTTTGTACTTTTGTTGTAAAGCTTCATTTCTGTCTGAATTTTTATGATTAAAGCAGGTCTTGAAAGGATGACATAATAAAGTAGCTCAATTGCATTTACTCAGTGATTAGGCATAAAGTCTGATGAATGGCTTACATCGGCAGGCGCCTCCAGAAGCATTGCCAGCCATGTGTCATTTACGCATAGGCGTATTAAGAGAATTGCAGCTTACATCTAACATAGGCACCAGTATTGTAGGCCAGGGTTTCATGGGCCTACATTACTGGCACCTATATTTGACAAGAATTCCGTCTACAGAGGGGCCTAACGGCGCATAAGGTCATTTTCGGCCTAAACCACAACTACTTTGACCTTAGGTCCTATTAGGCATCTCTGAAGATGTGATTACGGCTTCCTTTTTTTATAGATGCCTACATTTTTTAAAATGACATTTTAATTGGTTTTAAATGACAAGGTCAATTACCACATCAATTAAAACAATTAAGTTAGGCATCAGAGACCTTCCAGACATGGCCCTAAGCTCAGGCAGAGCCAGAACCTTCCTGCCACCTCCAGCCAGCACCAAATGAGCCTCCAATGATTCGCAAAAGGCGCTCCTACCCGTGGACGACCTGGACCTAAGGCATGACTGCAATTGATGCAACTCCCACCCACTGGTGACCTCTTGCTGACGCTGGAGAGGTACCCATCCCATTGGAGGGACGGAAGGAGAGGAGATGAGATGAGATTTGTGCTGGGGCAGTTAGGACAGGGTGGAGTTGGGGGGGGGGTGTATGCGGGGCACATGTCCCCTGAACCAAAATAGGTCAGTCCTCAACCATCTCTAGCTCAGCATGAGAGCACTCATCACTTAGCATTTTACTTTTTAATTCTTACTTTTTGGATTCTCTTCCCAGTTCCCTAAAGCTTGAAACTAATTTTAAGAAAGGCTTTGAATTGCTTTTTTTTTTTTTTAATTTCTGCATTTGAGGATTCACTATAGAAGGGTGTGAGGTTGGAGTGCAAAGCTGCGAAGCTCTGCTACTGTTTAAATTATTTTTTTTTCTGGCTTTCTTTCTTATTATAAGTATTTACTAAGGGAAAGCAAAAGTTTATCTTTGATTTTGAATGCTTATGTCCTAATGGTAACCCTAGGGGAGGGGAGCCTCTTACACATTTCCAAGGATTTGGGTTCCGCAGAAGAAAAAGCCATGGGTTGTTGGGTTGGGGAGAACTTGGGATCCAAAGGGACAGACAAAAGAAAGATTCTGGTTGGAGGGAGAATTGGAGGCTGATCAAGACGGTAGGAGAAAAAAAAAGGGATGAATGGAAAATAGAACCAAAGCCTGTGAAAAGTGGTGGAAAGAACAAGTATGAAACTGTGCAGGGCTTGTGGGGCGGAGGCCTACGGAATTTTTGAGGAAATTTCATGAAGGAAGCGGTGGGACCATTGGATGACCAAGGAATAAAGGGAGCGCTAAAGGAGGACAAAGCAATCGCCGACAGACTGAACATGTTTTTTGCGTCTGTATTTACCAAAGAGGATATACACAGCATACCGGAACCCATCAGTCTATGTGCTGGAAGTGAAAACGGGAAACTGTCAGGGTTAACGGTCAGTCTAGAAAAGGTTTGCAGGCAGATTGATAGGCTTAAAAGTGATAAATCCCTGGGACCGAATGGCATCCATCCGAGGGCCATCAAGGAACTGAAAGGGACCATAGCTGAACTGCATCAACTAATAGCCAATCTGTCGATTAAATTGGGAAAGATTCCAGAAGACTGGAATGTGGCAAATGATACGCCAATCTTCAAAAAAGATTCGAGGGGAGAGCCGGGAAATTACAGACCGGTGAGTCTGACCTTGGTACCGGGAAAGATGGTAGAGGTGCTGATAAAGATTGCATCATTGATCACCTTGAAGAACATGGTCTGATGAGGACCAGCCAGCACAGTTTCAGCAAGGGCAGATCTTGTTTGATAAACTTGCTATACTTCTTCAAGGGAGTAAACAGGCAGATAGACAAGGGCAACCTAGTCAACATTGTATATCTGGATTTTCAGAAGATGTTCGACAAGGTTCCGCATGAAAGACTACTTCGGAAAATTGTGAGCCATGGAATCGAGGGTGAAATACTCATGTGGATTAAAAACTGGCTGGAGCATAAGAAACAGAGAGTGGGGGTAAATGGACAATGCTCAGACTGGAAGAGAGTCACTAGTGGGGTGCCGCAGGGCTCAGTGCTTGGACCCGTGTTCTTCAACATCTTTATAAACGATCTGGATATAGGTATGATGAGTGAGGTGATTAAATTTTCTGATGATACGAAGCTATTCAGAGTAGTGAAGACGCAGGGTGATTGAGAAGATCTGCAATGTGGCATAATCAGGCTCGAGGAATGGGCATTGATATGGCAGATGAGGTTCAACATGGATAAATGCAAAGTGATGCATGTCGGTAACAAAAATCTCATGCACAAATATAGGATGTCCGGGGCGGTAGTTGGAGAGACCTCTCAGGAAAGGGACTTGGGAGTTCTGATTGACAAGTCGATGAAGCCGTCCACGCAATGTGCAGCGGCATTGAAAAGGGAGAACAGAATGCTAGGAATGATAAAGAAGGGGATCATGAACAGTTCTGAGAAGGTTATCATGCCACTGTACCGGGCCATGGTGCGCCCTCACCTGGAGTACTGCATGCAGCACTGGTCGCCGTACTTGAAGAAGGACACGATACTACTCGAAAGGGTCCAGAGAAGAGTGACTAAGATGATTAAGTGGTTGGAGGAGCTGCCGTATAGCGAAAGATTAGAGAAACTGAGTCTCTTCTCCCTCGAACAGAGGAGATTGAGAGGGAACATGATCGAAACATTCAAAGTACTAAGGGAATAGACTTAGTAGATAAGGACAGGTTGTTTACCCTCTCCAAGGTAGGGAGAACGAGAGGACACTCTCTAAAGTTGAAAAAGGATAGATTCCGTATGAACATAAGGAAGTTCTCCTTCACCCAGAGAGTGATAGAAAACTGGAACACTCTTTCGGAGTCTGTCATAGGGGAAAATACCCTCCAGGGATTCAAGACAAAGTTAGACAAGTTCCTAGTGAACAAGAGCGTACGCTGGTAGGGCTAGTCTCAGTTAGGGCGCTGGTCTTTGACCAGAGGGCCGCCGCTTGAGCAGACTGCTGGGCCTGATGGACCACTGGTCTGACCCAGCAGCGGCATTTCTTATGTTCTTATGTGTCATTTAGTATTAAGTAATATTATGCCTTTGAAACCATTAAACCTTGACAGCAGTTTAAAAACATATATTATATTAAAAGAATGAGCTCTATGTCTCATTATTAATGGTTGTGTTAAAAAAAATATATCAGTCTTGAAAATGTCATGTCACATGGCAATCAAAGAAAACACTGTTTCAGTAATTGGGAATGTTCCTTCACTATTTTCTATAATAATAGATTCAGTTGAAAAGAAGGAATGTTTTTCAACATCATTGCTATCGACAAAATAGAGCTGAAGCTTGCTTTGCAGAAAATGGTTAAATGCTGTTATGTTGCCATAAGCCCCTAATTCTGTAACATCGGTGCCTAAATGTAAGTCCCATCTGTGGCCTATGATTACAGAATTCTAGCACCTATGGGCACAAATGTAATATTTAGGAACATAAGTATTTGGCAAGTGCTCAGTGGTATTCTACCATGTAAGCGCACAAATCGCATGGGGCAAAGTCTGCCTAAAGTTAGATGCCTACACTAGCACTCCTCGCCGATGTAGGCATCTAACTTAATTGATTAATAGGCTTAATTGGCATTGATAATTGGCACTTAACACCTCATAACTGGCATTAATTAGAATTGACAGGTGCTTAACTTAGTAGACGTGATTCTCTAAAAGTGAGTGGTCTTGTTCAGTGCTTACCTAAAAGCAGGTGCAATTTGGGGCAGATTGTGGCTGTGTTTGGATTTGCTTGTTTGGATGTACTTGTTTTTGACTTAGGCACTCAAATTTAGGCTACGAAACTCTGGCATGAATATGGTGCACCTACAAGTTAGGATGAGGCTGGCTGCCCTGAGTAGGCCCACTCAGGGGCATAGCAAGGGTGAGAGGTGCCCGTGGCACCATACCCCTGCCTCCCCACCTCCACCACCTGCTTCTTCCCCACCCTTCCTGCCACATACAAACCGCTTCCCTTCCCCCAAACCCATGTAACATTCCTGGCATGAGCAGCAACCCCCAACCTGCTGTCATGTGAGTGTTGTACCTTTTCTGACATATGCCTAGGAAGTGATATCAAAGAAAGTGTCAACCCTGGTAGTGGTAGGATGCCTACCACCATCTGGCAGCCGATTGGGATATATGGACATCTACACTGTAGGTATTTGCTGTGGGTCTATGGAGATGAATAGGGACACCTAATCTTACCCAAAGCATCTTCCTAGAGCTGCAACAAATACCTAAAAAGTAGGCCAGCAAAATGCCATAGGAGTGGCCTTAGGTATTTGACCAGAGTCTTAGGCCGCTCCCAGTGCATTCCAGGTGCCCTGGGAAGGAGGCCTAAGGACCTGATTGGACTGGGTACCTAAGGCTCCATCCATAGGAGGTATCTATGCCAATCAGGGCCTTAGGCCTCTCCCCATGCATCCCAGGATACACCGGGAAGGGAAAGGCCATCATTTTACTTCAATCAGCTGATTGCAAGGGATCCCTTGCCAAGATAGTCAGCTAAGCCACCTATCTTTGCAATCAGGCTAAAGCACAATTCTCTAACCAGTGCCGATAACATGGGCATCGGTTAGAGAATTGGGGGTTTGGTGTCTGTCCTTTAGGGCAGATGCGATTTTGTTTAGGACATCGTTACACGATTCTCAGCCACTTCTTAGGTGGCCACCGAGACCGGGGTCCTATACAGAATCAGGTCCTAAGTGTGTTTGCATGAACTAACCACAAAAAATGTCCATTATATTTCTATGGGTGTCTTTAACGATTAGCATGTGCTAATGCTCTTAACATCCTTTCATGAATTCCCCCCTTAGTGGCATTATCTGGAAAATGCTACTGAAAATCAAGAGATGGCCCCAGTCAAAAGCATTTATCTTGGTGAAGATTCTGCTATCCAAATAAATGTCTTTGAATATTGGGCCAATTAACTTTAAGAACTTAGATTTTCTTTAAATCACATTTTAGTTAGAATTGCTCTTTTTAATTGCAAACCATTAATTTTCCACACTTCTATACTGCTTTTTTCTCAGTTTTTTTGTGTACAAATTATGCTACTGTGTTTAATACCTTCAATAAATCAGCCTTTGTGCTCTCTCTCAGATACCTTCACAAAGATATCTAATGGAAATTGTCTGCCAGTAAAAACCACCTGGCTAATAGGACCCCACAGCATGCTTTAAGTAAGGAGAATAAATTAGATTTTTACATAAACAAATGTGCTAGGTAAAAATAACAGTAGACAAAAAAAACATATTTGCAAGAAGCTGTGATACAAAAATTATTTTTCAAACCAGTCATGGTTTGATTTGAATACACTAGATTTATTAAAATGTGCTATGGTGTTAGCATACATTAACATTTTAATGTTATGGAATACTACATGTTACTCTTCTAGTGCGGAATACAAGAATCCAAATATCTCCCAATGGATTCAAAATGGGGGGGGAGAATTGCAACTTAAAACATACCTTAGTTAACAAAAATCACAATTAAATACATTAAATTAGATAATTAAAATTGATGTTTTAGTATGGATTGCATTATACCTTATCTATTTCGACATTCTCTCCTCACTCTTCTGTTCTGTATATATTTCTCGTTTCTTTACTTTTATATGATTTGCATACAACGATGATGGTTATAATGTTTACTGCTCATTGTTTTTGCTACAGCCACTTCTCATTTGTAATTAGATATACTTGATGGGTGTCATCACCCGATTTATAACCTGTGCTTCCTCGGAAGCTCTGCTTTTTGTCTTTATGTTCTTATGTTTTCTAAAACCAATAAAATTTTCTTGAACTTAAAAATTGATGCTAAACAAGCTAAGAGCTTCTGAAAAAAAATATGATTTAAATTGCCTAATAGTAAGAAGTTCTCATATTCAACCTTTAAATAAGGCAGATTACAACCATAGATACATAATTAACAAAATACTATTTCTCAAAGCCTTTGAGAGTGTTCTACACAGACATCTAATAAATAAACTGAATGCCCTTTGGATGGATCCCAAAGTGATGGACTGGGTCAGGGACTGGTTGAGTGGAAGGCAACAGAGGGTAGTGATCAATGGAGATCGCGCTGAGGAAAGGGATGTTACCAGTGGTGTGCCTCAAGGTTCTGTTCTTGGGCCTTAGTTTATTTATTAGATGTCTTTGTGGAACACTGTCAAAGGCTTTGTTAAAATCTAAATACACCACATCTAGTGCACATCCTCTATCCAATTCACTGGTCACCCAGTCAAAGAAATTGATCAGATTTGTCTGACAAAGACCTACCTCTAGTGAATCCATGTTGCCTCCAGTCCTGTAATCCACAGGATTCCAGAAACTTGATCATTCTCTGTTTTAAAAGCATCTCCATTAATTTGCTTGCCACAGAAGTCAGACTTACCTGCCTGTAATTCCCTACTTCTTCCTTCCTTCCACTTTTATGGAGAGGGACCACATCTATACTTCTCCAGTCCTCCGATACCATGCCCGACTCCATAGACTCATTGAAAAGGTCAGTCAGTGGAGCTATCAGAACTTCCCTAAGTTCCTTCTTCACCCTCGGATGTACACCATCCGGCCTCATCGCTTTGTCTACCTTTATTTTAGCTAGTTCCTCACAAACACAACCCTCTGAAAATCGATCAGGGTCTATTACATCCTTCATCCCTATTCACGTTTCTCTTCTGTGGTTCTGCTCCGCTCTGTTCTGAACACAGAACAGAAATATTTGTTAAGCAATTTGGCCTTTTCTTTATCAGCTTCTACATATTTCTCCCTTTCACCTATGAGTCTCACTTCTTCCTATCACTAATATATCTAAAAAATGTCTTGTCTCCCCATTTTAACGTGTCAGCTATTTTTTCTTCCATTTGCATCTTTACTTTCCTGACTACATGACCATCCTCTCTTAACTTTTTCAGGTATTTTTGCCTGTCTTCCTATTTTTGCGATCTTTTGTAGTTTATGAAAGCTAACCTCTTATTGCTTACCTTCTCAGCTACTACTTTTGAGAACCAAAGCAGCCTTCTTTTCCTTTGCCTCACAAAAAGATTAGTCGCCCTTACAATCGCTCCTTTCAGTTTTGCCCACTGCAGTTTCACTCCTTCCAGACGTTCCCACCCAGACAACAATTCCTTGACGTAAACCCCCATCCAAACAAAGTTAGTTTTTTTTAAAGAAGAGGGGGTAAAGGCTCAAGAGACTACGAACTAAAGGTTTTGAATATCTGAAACATAGACTAATACTGTTGGGTTAACTGCATACGTATCGGCTCAAGTGTGTAAATACCAAAATTGTTGAAAGTTATTCATGACAATTTATTTATGTTTAGGCCTATGTACACATTCAATAAACCCATTTTATTTATTAGCCACCCTTTTTCCACAGAAGATATTTTTTATATTTCCGGGGGGGGAGGGTGGGGGGGAGGGGAGAAGAGGGTAAACCCACCACTAAAACTTCTATTCCCCAGGTGCAAGCATCGAGCGCTAACTGAGTGAGGGACCGATGGAGACTCCAGTCAAGTCAGGCCCCAGACCGAGAGCTGCTCTGAAGGGGGTGTTGCTCTAGTATGTCTTGCTTTACATTTAAAGGAAGTGGTGTTATACCTCAACCTTTTCACACGTTCTGTTACTTGAAAGAGCCAGAAGAGTTTTTTGTTCAGGTTATTTTTCCTACTGTGATTGGAAGGAAGATAGAGTAAATGCACTACCATAAAAAATAGAATAGGCATTGATTGTCAAATGTAATACTTTCCAGGTCACTGGTCAAATAGCTAATCAAAGTCTTGTTTCTGCTACTGTGGTCGACAAAGACTATGAATTAATAGAAGTCAGGAAGAGGGAGAAGACAAGAGGATTATATAAATGTCAGATGCAATAATATTAAAAAAACGAGAGTGAACTGAAGTAATTAAAATGTAGAGACTTAAACCATTTACCCCAGACAGACAAGGTGAAATTCTTAGATACATGTCTGATTTCTGCATTGCAAATAGCAAATTACATCCAGATAATGTAATGATCTTTTTTAAATAGCATGAGATATATAAAAAATATCAAAGCATGAGATATGTTCATAAGGGTAGCTTTGATTTTCTGTAGGAAAATTCATTAATGAATTGCATTGATCAATGCAATCTTGATAAAAGATTTATAGGTTAATGTTGGTCCATCAAATTATAATTTACCATCTACTGCCTAACAACTTCCCGGCATGATAATTTATATAAAACACTAAGGGGTCCTTTTACTAAGCTAAATTAAACACTAATGAACGTCTAATGCAGCAAAATTGGCCTAACACAGGACATACAAAAGCATGCTGAGTTTTTCCATCTGGGTATGCCAAGTGGGTACCATTTATTTTTCTCTCTTTTTTTAAATTTTGAATGGGGCATGTCAGGTGCAGAGAATGAGCGTGGTTACAATGATTATAACCACATTCATAATGTGGGAGCACTTAGCACTTCCTAAAAAGATTCTCAGCCCAACTCACCTATTTCCTAAATTCTGAGTGCTATTTTGCTACTGTGGCTGATAAAAGTATCTTATTTTGTTTGCCAATTTGTAGAAACAAAATTATTTGTTTTGACATTGTTTCAGATCATTGATTTAACCATATCCACGTCATTCGCCTCTTGGTTGGGCTGAGAACATTTCAACATCCTCTCATAATTGCTCCTGTGGTAATTATTATCATTATTTTTAATGGTTGCATGCTAGTGCCATAAATGAAATAAATAGAAAAAGCCCTTTCTGATAGCTATGCTATGGAAACGGCCCATGTAAGGATTTTCTATACTAATTTCTTAGTGCAGATTTAGTAAAAGGACTCTAAATAATTTCTGAGATGTCAAGAATTTTAAGGATAGTTTTTTTGTGTCATGATCAATACATAAAGAAAGCATTTTTCATGGGAAGAAGTAAAAACATGGTGGCAATTGAGTTCAAAGAGAAAGATGTACATTATGGAAATTAGGTGGTATTTTTAGAAATATTTTTCTTGCATAATATCCTGTTTCATGTGTGTAAAAGGGATTTCCTATAATTAATTCAATAATTATGGGTTCAAATGTACATTATGTGACAAAAGAGTACATACTTTTAAATGTTAAGTATATTGGTGTGTTCTTGAGATGGACCTCAAGAAGTTGATCCTGAAGCTGAAAGAAGAAAGCGAAAAGATGGGACTTTGAACATCAAGAAGACCTAAATTATGACTACCACCAACAAATAAGTCCATATAAAGATTAACAATGAAGAAATAGAAGTGGTTGACAGCTTAATTTTCCTTGGGTCCCTCATTGATCAAAGTGGCGGTTCGACAGCAGAAATCAAGCTGTGATTAGCACTGGGGCATGCAGTCATGATGAGCATGGACCAAATATTGAAGTGCAAAGACATCTCAGTCACCATCAAACAATGACTGATCACTGCCATTGTGTTCCCAATCATGACATATGACTGCAAGACATGGATGTTCACGAAAGCAGATAGAAGAAAAATCAACGCCTTTGAGCTGTGGTGCTAGAGAAGTCTTCTACGAATCCCATGGACAGCTAGGATCATCAACAAAGATGTTCTTGATCATATAAACCCAAAGTTGTTCCTGGAAGGCAAGTTTACCAGACAGAAACTGACCTATTTTGGATATGTGTTGAGGGCGAATTCACTAGAAAATAAGGTGCTGCTTGGAATGGTCAGTGGTAAAAGGAAGCAGGGGGGACCAAAGGCCGTTGGCTGGATACAATCAAGAATGACATGGGAATGAACATCAAGCACTTGAAAGAAGCTGTGGAAAACAGGGAAGCATGGTGAGGACTGGCTTACAGAGAATCCAAGGGTTGGACATGACTCAATGGAAATAGTAGTAGTAGTAGTATTGGTGTGTTCTTTGGTACCTGGTTTTTTTATATAAAATGCCTGCATTTGGTTAGAATCTTTGTTGTTAGATGCCATAGACTCGTGCTCGAGTCCTAGCAACTTGATGAACATCACGTTTGCAGAAGTAGATTGTCAGGCCTTCCCCTTGTATACATTCACACCAGCTCCCAAGCTGCTGTGAATATCTGTAGCTTCAATCTAGCCAGTTTCTGTTGGTTTACCCCCATTACTTTATAAAGACATACCTTCTTACCTTTTTAGCCTAGATGGCCTGTTATAAAATCACCCTCCACTCTAGCATAATCCAAAACATACAAACTGTATTCCAGCTCTTAAGAAAACATAGAAGAGGACCAGTTCATCCATAAATTTCAAGATTTTTCCATGTGTCCTACAATACATAAACTCCCATCATTCTTTAACAAGGTGCTTAAATTTAATCACCCATTGCATGCATACATTTATAGAATACTGCCAGACATGACAGTAGAGCACATATACAATGAAAAAACTCAAACATGAAATTGCTGATCTGCTATCAGTGTTTTGTAAACTGTCGCTAAAATTGTCCATAGTATCTGAATATTGGAGAGAGGCCAACGCAACACTGATCTTTTTTAAGAGGGTTCCAGGGTTGATCCAGGAAATTACAGACCAGTAAACCTGACTTCATTGCTGAGAAAAATAGTGGAAACTATTATAAAGAATGCAATAACGGAACACATAGAAAAGCAAGAGACGGTTGAGGGGAGATATGATTGAAATCTACAAGGTCCTGAGTGGAGTAGAATGGGTACAAGTAGATCGATTTTTCATTCCGTCAAAAATTATAAAGACTAGAGGGACACTTGATGAAGTTACAGGGAAATACTTTTAAAACCAATAGGAGGAAATATTTTTTTTACTCAAGAGAATAGTTAAGCTCTGGTTGGCAGAGGTTGTGGTAAGAGCAGATAGCATAGCTGGTTTTAAGAAAGGTTTGGACAATTTCCTGGAGGAAAAGTCCATAGACTGTTATTGAGAAAGACATGAGGCGAGCCACTGCTTGCCCTGGATTGGTATCATTGAATGTTGCTACTCTTTGGGTTTTGGCCAGGTACTAGTAACCTGAATTGGCCACTGTGAGAATGGGCTACTAGGCTTGATGGACCTTTGGTCTGACCCAGTAAGGCTATTCTTATGTTTTTATGTCTTAACATGATTTAATGGGGCAAAGTCAGCATTCAGCATGGGCTCAGCCAAGGGAAGTCTTGTCTCATCAATTTGCTTAATTTCTTTGAAGGCATGAATAAACATGTGGATAAAGGTAAGTTGGTTGATGTAGTGTGGTGTATATATATTTTCTGAAAGCTTTTGACAGTTCCTCATGAGAGATTTCTGGGGGGAAAAGTCAGTGGAGGTAGAGTTCTGTTGTGGATTAAGAACTGATTATTGAACAGAAAACATAGGATAGGGTTAAATAGTAATTTTGCTCAATGTAGAAGGATAAATAGTTGAGTGCTACAGGGTTCTGTACTGGAACAAGTACTATTTAACATATTTATAAATGATCTGTAAATTGAAATGACAAGTGACTTAATTAAGGGCTCCTTTAACAAAGCCACGGTAGAGATTTCTACCCTGGGCTAATGCTCTGATGCTCATATGTAGGAATTCTATGAGCATTGGAGCATTTAACATCTCAGGCCCATGGTAGAAACCGTTACTGTAGCTTTGTAAAAGCTAGCATAAATTTGCAGATGGCACAAAACTATTCAAAGTTGTCAAAATGCATGCGAATTGTGAAAAATTGCAGTAAGACCTTAGGAAATTAGAAGACCAGGCATCCAAACGGCAAATGAAATTTAATGTGGACAAATGCAAAATTATGCACATTGGGAAAAATAATCCAAATCATAGTTATCTGATGCTAGGGTTCACTTTGGGAGTCAGCACCCAAGAAAAAGATCTCAGTGTCATTGTAGACACTATGCTGAAATCTTCTGCTCAGTGGGCGGCAGCAGCCAAATAAAAAAAAACAAAAAAAAACAACCCAAATAGGATGCTAGAAATCATTAGTCAAGGTATATGGTGACCAGAACTGAATAGAAGATGAAGTCTCACCACAGAGTGATACAGAGGCATAATAGTATTCTCTTAGTCTTATTTACCAAGCTGTAACAGCACAATCAGAGTTTATGTTTTTGGGCCTGGAAGCACACAGCCTGACATGATGAGCAATAGTGCAGAAAAGTTCTTTATTGACTTTAAACAAAACACTCGCTGAAACGTGTTGCTTCACAAGATCAGGCACACAGAAAAACAGTCTCTTGATTTGACAAACAAAAGTTCTGAGCTGATCCTGGAGCTGGTACTGCTACGCCCCAAACACAGACTGCAAAAAAAGTCTTCTTCTAAACAGGTAGCAAGATCTGGTCCTAGCCAGACCTTAGAACAGGGCTCACATGTAGTTAGTGCAAATAACTTGCTTACTTCAGCTAAACAGTGTGTCTGGATGTTGAAGTCAAGGCGTATGCCAGGGTAACTTCTTTCTCCTACCCGCCTGGGCCTCTCTAACCTAGGTTTTGACCCTGCCTTACATACTTCCTGGCAGCTGCTTCCCTGATTCCTCCTGTCCGTGTCACTTTCTCCTACCTATGTTATGGTGGTTCTGACAATGTGAGAGAGTATCCAACAGGGAGAGTGGCAGTGTCCTATAGACTCCTTTACACATCCCCATCCTGTTGGCTTTTTTGTCTGCCATCACCATACAGAGGGCAGAAGATTTCAGCATATTGTCTACAACAGTGGTCTCAAACTCGCTGCCCGGGGGCCACATGCAGCCCGCCAGGTACTATTTTGAGGGGCTCAGTATGTTACCATTGTTCTGGAATGTTGTCCGTCTCACTGCTGTAGCCTCACGCAAGCACCTTCCTGCAACTCTCTAGCAGTTGATACTTCTGTTGTTTTGCTTCTTGTTATTTTTGTACAAAACTATAATAAAAACTATTGAACACAAAAAAAAAAAAAAAAAAAAGAATTTAAATCACAATTTTGCATGAGGTAACACTCTATAGTTTACAAATCTTTCCTTAATTGCTTCTGATAATTTCAGCTATACTAAACTATCTAAATTTCACTTTCTGCAAGTTGCACTGCTTTCAGCTATGTATAGCTGAAATTATCAGAAGCAATTAAGGAAAGATTTATAAACTAAAACGAGTTTTACCTCATGCAAAATTGTCATTTCTTTAACCCTTTCAGGACCAAGGGACATATTTGTCCCATAACTTTAAAATCCTATAAATTTTGATTGGGATAGTCTACAGTTCTAAATTTGATATGTACGGATTCCATATGATACTGCCTTTATGTAAACAAACTGGTTCCGACATTCATTCATTAGCGTCGTTGCTAGATTGACGAGAAGATTCACTTGCCACACTGTCCATAAGCCAGAAGTGTGATTTTTTTTAATAAAAATAATGATATTTCACAAAAAAAATCAATTTTTTGGCATCTGCAAGCCCTTTTTACCATAAAAATGTCATCAAAACCACAAAAATTGGCCTACGATCCTTATGGTCCTGAAAGGGTTAATAAGACATTAACTATTTTTTTCTGCAGCCCTCTAAGTACCACTGGCCTACAATAATACCTAGATCTTTTTCTTGGGTTCTGACTCCCAAGGTTGACCCTAGCATCTGGTGAGTATTATTTGGTTTATTTGTAGACAATACCTCCAGTATCAATCTCACATTAACTTTCCAATAAATATCTCACGATTAATGGTATGAAAAGCAACTGATATATCCAACAACACCAATAAATAAAATGTCCTTTTATCGAAGCCAGTCCATTCCATATCAGACAAGGATAACAGCAATGTTTCAGTTTTATGCTCATGGCTAAATCCACATTTATTCAAAATCTGTTTTTAGTTTATAATTTCATCCAGTGGTTCATGCACACATTTTTCTACGAGTTTTGTGAGAAATGGTAAAGTTGAGACTGGATACAAATTACTAATCGATGTAGCATCAAGGGAAGGATTCCTCAACAAGCATCTCACAGAAGCTTGTTTCAGGGAGACAGGTACAGTCCCTTCCATCAATGATCTATTGACAATGTGGTGACATACTTTTGGAAAAATAGTTTTAAATGCCTTCATAATTGAAGAGTGACAATTATCAAGTACACATGATGTATTTCTGACTTTTCTGAATGTTCCTATATATATATGTTGTTGAGCGTTAGGATCTGGCCATTCTATCCAACAACATGTTGGAAATGGTACTGTATATATTGAAATTCTGAAGTAAGTTTCTGAATTGTATTTACCAGACCTATCGCCATTTGTTGTATATTACTGCTCTTTTCCTGACAACACTAAGGGCTCCTTTTACTAAGCTGCGCTAGTGTTTTTGGCGCACGCTTCAGATTAGCACGCGCTAACACCCGCGCTATGCGGAAAAACTAATGCCAGCTCAATGGAGGCGTTAGCATCTAGCTCGTTTTACTAAGCTGCGCTAACGGTTTTAGCATGCGCTACAATGCCGGGTTGGGCCCATGTGCCTAAGGCCCCACCCACAGGAGGAGCCTAAGGCTCCCAGGCCTATTCTGATTGGCCCAGGCACCTTGGGCCCCACCTGTGGGTGGGGTTTCAGCCGCCTGGGCCAATCCGGCCCCATTCTGGAGCCAGCTGGCCTGCCGGATGGGCGGGCTTGGCACCCGTCTGTCCAGCCAACGATTTCAGGTACGGGGAAGGGGGGTGGGGGGGTCATGGGGTCGGCTGGAGGGGCCGCAGGTCAGCGGGGGGGCCGATCGAGGGCTCGGGGGGGGGGGCGGTCGTTGGGGGGAGGGGGATTGTGCCGAGGGCAGGAGAGCCTGGGATCCCTCCTGCCCATATTGTAGTGGGGGGTAGGGGGGTAGGGGGTTGCCGGGGCCATGAGGGCTTGGGCTCTCTCCTGGCCAGCTCATACTTGGCAGGGGGGGGTCTCCGGGGCCAGGAGGGCTTGGGCTCCCTCCTGGCCAAATAGAGTCAGAGGGGGGGTCGCCGGGGCCAGGAGGGCTTGGGCTCCCTCCTGGCCCAATCGTACTCAGCGGGGGAGGGGGAGTCACGATCGCTGGGGCATGAGGGCTTGGGCTCCCTCTTGCCACAATATCGTCGGGGGTGCCGCGGGTGCCCAGGGCAGGGTGGCTTGGGTTCCTTCCTGCCCCGATGTTGTGTGTGTATGTGGGGGAAGAGTTGGGGGGGATTCTTTAACCGGTGTTGTTTTTGACAGACACCGGTTACAGAATCCAGCTTTTAGGTGAAGGACTGGCTCCTCCTTCGCCTAAAATCCCTTGTGTTGGACGTTTTGGGCTTATGCGTTTTTTTGGTTCATTATGGGGTATAAGTGTAGACGTCGTGGGGGTGTACTCGTAGACATAGTGGTTGGCTGGGCATTTAAACAGCTGAAGGTAGAGGCAGGCCATAATCAAAACAAGGACGTTTGTTTTGGTTATGGACACTTTCCCTGCTTCTGCTTTCCACGTTTAAGGCCTTAGGCCAAAAAAGGACTTAGACTTTTTTTTGATTATGCCCCTCCAAGTGAACTCAAACAATAAGTGAAAAGTGGTATATGACACATGTTCTGTATCTCAAAGACTAGAACTGATAGGAGAAAACTGGTGCCATTTTTTTGAATCAACAGGTCAAATATACTTAGAAACAAATCTAACATTTGAGGCACCAAAATGAGTGTTGGTCAGTGATATATTGCACTGTCGGGACAGAGTGCACACTATGAATCTTATGGTGCATGCTCTTTAATAAAATCATGCACTATATGCAAATAGGATGCAATCCTATCTGTGAATTATTTCATTTTAAATAATAGCCCTTCCCTAAAAAATAGTGACTTTTTTTTCCCAAGACAGCCTATAACAGGGCTGCCAAAGTCCGGTCCTCGAGATCTACTGGCAGGCCAGGTTTTCAGGATATCCACAATGAATATGCATGAGAGAGATTTGCCTGCACTGCCTTCTTGGTATGCAAATCTCTCTCATGCATGTTCATTGTGGATATCCTGAAAACCTGGCCTGCCAGTAGATCTCGAGAACCGGACTTGGGCAGCCCTGGCCTATATGAATCATGTATAGAAATTGTACTCAGTAGGACATTTCTACCTTTCTTCTCATGTAAGGAATTAGCCATGTCTGTTCTCCAGCAGGCTTGCCGACCAACATCCTCTTTTGCTAAGGGATGCTAGACGATATAGCACACGCTAAATGCTAATGTGTTCATAGAATATAATGGATGTGTTAGCATTTAGCGCATGCTAAATCGACTAGCGCACCTTCATAAAAGGACCCCCATGTGCTTTGAGAACAAAGATATATTTCCTGAATCAGGATGTTCCATATGGGCTGCAGTGTACTATTGAAATGCCAGCAAAATATCCATATACAATTCAGCCTTTTTGTATGAGGGGGAGAGACAGAAAGATTAACATCAGTGCCTACTAGCCTCAATCATTTTTTTAACTACAGTTGATTTTTTTTTCTTTAAATTTAATTAAAATAAAAGAGAAAAAGCAATCTTTGACCTGTTTCGCTAGTCTCAGATCAATTACATGAAAAAACAACTAGAATGCAGTTTTTGCATTGATTTTTTTTTAAACCTAGAATGACACTTTTTTTTTTCTTCAAATTCTCTTTGGGAAAATGAGTGACAGCCACATCGATTGTAAGCCTATTTTCAATTATTTCATGGAGCCACACCAAAAGAAGTTATGGAGGCCATACTAATGTATTGAGATTATACCTGTTGAAATTGTGGTGGGTGTTCCAGAATAATGGTTAGGAAATGGATTTCTGCTTTAATGGTTGTTATTCAGCATCAAGATGGGTTTGCTTACAGTGAAATTCAAATATTCATTTTTTATAGAAATATGATGGCAGATATAGGCCAAATGGCCCATCCAGTCTGCCCATCCGCAGTAACCATTCAGACATAGTTTCTGTCTCCACCACTTCCTCCGGGAGACTGTTCCACCCATCTTCCCTCCTTTCCGTAAACAAGTATTTCCTTAGAGGGCAGATGATGGAAGTGGAGAGAAGGGGGAGAGAGAAGAGGACAGATGATGGAAGTGGGGAGAAGGGGCAGATGATAGAAGTGGGGAGAGAGAAGATGGCAGATGATGGAAATGGGGATAGAGAAGAGGACAGGTGATGGAAGTGGGGAGAAGGGAGAGCAAATGCTGAATGGAAGTGGAGAAAGAGAACACATACTGGATGGAAGGAGGGATAAAGAAAAAGGACATATGCTGGATGGGGGAAGAAGATAGAGTTAGTGAGATAGTGGAGGGGTGAGGGAAAGGGGTGGCATGCTGTGGGTAGACACAGTGAAAAGAGGGAAAATGAGGACTGCATAGTAAGAAAGAATTTAATTTAGACAGAGGCAGAAAATAAAGAAGGAAGACCAGAGAAGGAAAGGGAAGAGAGAGAGGAGAGAGAGATGCCAGTGAACGGGAAAGGAGACAGAGATATCAGATCTGAGTGGAGGAAATGAGAAGAGAGAAATGCTAAAAACCACAGGGGGGAGGGAAAGAGAGATGAAAGGAAAAAGATGCTAGACCATGAGGGAACAGAGGGAAGATGATGGATGCCAGACCAAAAGGGGGGGGGATATCTAGAGGAGATATGGCAGGGGTGACAGACAGTTTCTGGAAGGGGCAGACAGTGGATGGAACGGGCAGATGCTGGATTGAAGAGCCAGGGCAGACGCTGGAAGGAAAAGAGTGAAAAGAAGATAAAAGCAGAAACCAGAGACAACAAAAGGTAGAAAAAATAATTTTATTTCTATTTTCTCATTAGAATATATCAGATTTGAAATATATATCTTGCTAGAGACATAACTGGGGACTGCAAAGCCCAGGCAGTGCTTCTTTAGCTAGATGGAAGAGGTAGAGAAAGAGGGCACATGATGGATAAATAAAAGGAGAATTGGGAGTACTGGTCAACAAGTCAATGAAGCCGTCTGCATAATGTACAGCGGCAGCTAAAAGGGTGAACAGAGTGCTAGGAATGCTAAAGAAGGGGATCACAAACAGATCGGAGAAGGTTATCATGCCGCTGTACCGGGCCATGGTACGCCCTCACCTGGAATACTGCGTTCAGCACTGGTCGCCGTACATGAAGAAAGACACAGTACTACTCAAAAGGGTCCAGAGAAGAGCGACTAAAATGGTTAAGGGGCTGGAGGAGTTGCCTTACAATGAAAAAATAGAGAAATTGGGCCTCTTCTTCCTTGAAAAGAGAAGATTGAGAGGGGACATGATCGAGACATTCAAGATAATGAAGGGAATAGACTCAGTAGATAAGGACAGGTTGTTTACCCTCTCCAAGGTGGGGAGAACGAGAGTGCCCTCTCTAAAGTTAAAAGGGGATAGATTCTGTAAAAACGTAAGGAAGTTCTTTTTCACCCAGAGAGAGGTGGAGAACTGGAATGCTTTTCCGGAGTCTGTTATATGGGAAAACACCCTCCAGGGATTCAAGACAAGGCTAGACAAGTTTGTGCTGAACCAGAATGTACCAAGTGAGGCTGGTCTTGGTTAGGGCACTGGTCTTTGACCTGGGGGCTCCGCATGGGCGAACTGTTGGGCGCGATGGACCACTGGTCTGACCCAGCAGCGGCAATTCTTATGTTCTTATGTCCTATCTCTGTATTGTGGACTTTCCAACATCTGCTTCTCATCTGAGAACCCTTCCTGAGGTAAGAGTCTTATAACCCTGCATATCAACTACAGCCTCACCTATACACTTGGTCACATCTAAACCAACTACTGCTGTTTTCATTTCCTTGTTTAATTGCAAATAACAACAACAAAAAAGACCAAAGATATTTACAATACTATCACACTAGCTCTTTAGTTTTTGGACTTACAAAAACTTGGCTGAAAAATGGCAACAAGCCATGGTTAGCTGTATTCTCTGAGGATTTTCTGCCTTTTCAATGTCCTACACTTCTCAAAGAGCTGGCGGTGTTGACTTCATTATCACTGACAGATCACTTCTGACTAGAGAATGACATGGGGATGGGGACCTGCTTGGACCCACAGTATATCCGTATTAAAATTAAAAAAAATGGGAACTATTACCAAAGATGCAAGAGCAAAGCATTTCACCACCCTTTGGAAGCAGTAAAAAGTCTTGTTCCTGGGGTAAAAATAAAGAAATAAAGTGATTACCGTATCTGTCTCCTTCTCATCCCTTCCATTTTTTTCTACTTTATAGAGCCTCAAAACACCCCAATGTCAATCCTCACAGGCCTACTCTGAGGCGTTCCCTCTGCCCCAGAGTCCCTTCTTCTGATATACCTTCCTGTTTCACAATGAAAAGAAGTTACATCAGAAGGATGGACTCCAGCAGAGGGAAGACCTCAGAGCAGGTCTGTGAGGATTGTTGGTGGAGAATTCTGAAGTTTTATAAAGTAGAATAAAACAGTTGGGGGGGATGGAAGGTGCTACTGCTATTGATGGATACATGGTGGTGGGGGTGGGAGTGTTAGTGCTGCTGGACCTGCAGGGTGGAGGATGCTGGAAACTGGATGGAGGAGATGAATGGAGTGATGGATCTGTGAGGGGGGGCTGGTTGAATGGCTGAAGTTGGAGGGAAGAATTAGAGAGTGTTGAACCTATGGAGTGCTGAAGAGAAGGGGAGACATATTTAACCTAGGTCTGGGGATGGGGGAAAGGAGGAATAGAGGTGCTGGACCATGGGGTGGATGAAGAGGGTGCTGTACTGCAGAAAGACTGGAGGAAAGGTAAGGGAGAGAGGGTTCTGGTCCCATGGGGGATGGGGGGCTGGATGGAAGCAAAGGGAGAACGGATGCTGGACCCACAGGGGATAGTGGTTGGAATTGGAAGGAATGGAGGGAAGTGCTGTATCCATGTAGGAGTTGGAACTGGGGATGGAGTTGGAGGGAAGAGAGAGAAGTGCTGGACTCATAGAGGGACTGGACAGAAGTTTGATAGACACTGGACCCAAGGATGGAGGATGGAACTAGAGGTGGAAGGGAAAGAAGAGAGGGTGCTAGGCTCATATGAGGGGTGTGACTGAAGCTGAAGGGAAGGAAGAGAAGTGCTGGATCCATGGGACAGAAAAAGGATAGAGACACTGGACCCATGACTGGGGCTGGAGGGAAGGGAGATAGGTGCTGGACTGCAGGGAAGGGGGCTGGATAAAAGAAAGAGAGGTGTTAGACCTATGGGAGGGGGGATGGACCAGCATAGAGAACTGGCTGGCTCTCTGGAGTTGGAGGGAAAGGAGAGAGGTCCTGGACAAGAGAGAAGTGTGTGATCTGTTAGATCAAAGGCCGGATAAAGGTCAAGTGAAACCAAAAACTTTACTTAATTTTCTTTATTTCTTTTGGAAAATGAAGATTCATATTTGACTTAAAATACATTAGAACAGTATTTCAATCTTAAAACAAAGTTAAGTTCCTTCGCAAAGAACTTAGGGGTCCTTTTACTAAGGCGAGCTAGCCATTTTAGCGCATGCTAAACGCTAACGCATCCATTATGGACACGTTAGCATTTAGCGTGCGCTATAATGGCTAGTGCCTTAGTAAAAGGACCCCATAAAACTCAGGAGAAGAAGCACCATTTTATAACTGAGATTTCTGCACAATGATGTGTATACATGAATGTTCTGTATATGAAGGTTGAAAAAAAAAAACCCGAGCCAGTTGATTGAATTTTACCAGTATCAAAATTTATCAAAAAAAATAATGTGAAACAAAGTAGCTTTTTGTTTTTTTCATTCAACATTCCCTTGAGCTCTGCATTGGTGTTACTATCAAAAGGAAAGGAGTTTGAGTGAATAATCAATAGAAGGAGACTGGGTAGACCTGTGATTCATTATATTTGAAACACGTTGCCCAGTTTGATCTACAGCTGTGCTAATTTTATAACATTTACAAGACAGTCGGTGAAAAACAAAGTGTGACTTATGAGAAACTCATGGAGATTTATCAGAGTACATCTGGGGAGCTATTAATTTATTAATGTTCTTTAGCATCGTGGTTTTCTGTCAGGTGTTATGTACTAAGCACACATTATGGAAACAATTTTATAAGGGACTTGTGCATCTAGACCAGCATTTCAGAATCTCAAGCAAGATCTGATTAAATTGCCATGAGGTGCAGAAACATGGCATCCACAGTACTTATATGTGACAAATGCTTAGATGTCCCCCGCGGCAGAAAATAGACAGAGTATAGAAGAATTGACACTAAGGTATATATTTTATAAATTAACAAAAAAACAATGTGGAGAAATGATGTTCCTAAGATGGACTTTATTAATATTAAAACTTGGCAAACCACATAATAACCTCAGTCCGTGTTTCGACAGAATGTCTTCTTCAGGGGTCCTATGAATAATATTATAATGAGTTTCATGCGATAGGACCCTTGAAGAAGACATTCTGTTGAAACACAGATCGTGATGGGTCCAGGGCATTTGCGTACCAAGGGGGGGCCGTGGAGGGTGGTCCACCCTGGGTGCATGCCTTAGGGGGGATGCACAGCCAGCCAGGTCCGGGTCCTCCGGTGCCGGTCCGTGCAGGGCCAGCAAGATCGCATCGAAGCCATCGGCAGCATCTGGGCTACAACGGCGATGAGCAGCATCAGCGCCCCCCCCCCCCCAACGATGCAATTCATGATCGACAACGTGCCCCCCCGCGATGACACTTAAGATCGGCAACGGGCCTCCTTCTACCCACGGCATCAACAGGACTTCAGATCGGCAACGTGGTGCTCAGTCAAAAGCTTCCCTCTGATTGAACTGCCTGGGCGGAAACAGGAAGCTGAATCAGCGGGAAGCTTTGCACTGAGCACTGCGTTGGCAATCTGAAGTTCTGTTGATGTTGGGGGTAGAAGGAAGCCCGTTGCCGATCTTAAGTGTCATCGTGGGGGTGGGGCGGGGGGTCGTTGCCGATCTTGTTGCCAAAATCGGAAAGGTGAGAGGAAGGGAGAGCGATGGACCTGTGGTGGATGGAGAGATTGAGAGAAGGGGGCAGATGATGGAAGTGGGGAGAAGGGGGAGAGAGAAGAGGGCAGATGATGGAAGTGGGGAGAGAGAAGAGGGCAGATGATGGAAGGGGAGAAGAGAGAGCACATGCTGAATGGAAGTGGAGAAAGAGAACACATACTGGATGGAAGGAGGGATAAAGAAAAAGGACATATGCTGAATGGGGGAAGAAAATAGAGTTAGTGAGATAGTGGAGGGGTGATGGAAAGGGGTGGCATGCTGTGGGTAGACACAGTGAAAAGAGGGAAACTGAGGACTGCATAGTAAGAAAGAATTTAATTTAGATGGAGGCAGAAAATAAAGAAGGAAGACCAGAGAAGGAAAGGGAAGAGAGAGAGAGATGCCAGAGAACGGCGAAGGAGACAGAGATATCAGATCTGAGTGGAGGAAATGAGAAGAGAGAGATGCTAAAAACCACAGGGGGGGGGAGGGAAAGAGAAATGAAAGGAGAAAGATGTCAGACCATGAGGGAACAGAGGAAAGATGATGGATGCCAGACCAAAGGGTGGGAGAGTGTCTAGAGTAGAAATGGCAGAGGGAGACAGACAGTTTCTGGAAGGGGCAGACAGTGGATGGAACGGGCAGATGCTGGATTGAAGAACCAGGGCAGACGCTGGAAGGAAAAGAGTGAAAAGAAGATAAAATCAGAAACGAGAGACAACAAAAGGTAGAAAAAAAAATCATTTTATTTCTATTTTGTCATTAGAATATATCAGATTTGAAATATATATCCTGCTAGAGACATAACTGGGGACTGCAAAGCCCAGGCAGTGCTTCTTTAGCTAGATGGAAGGGGTAGAGAAAGAGGGCACATAATGGAAGGAGGGGATAAATAAAAGGAGGACAAATGATGGGGGAAAAGGATTGAGTTAGGGAAATACTGAAGGGGGTGAGGGAAAGAGGTGGCGAATTGCAGGTAGACAGTAAAAAAGAAAATAGATGAGAGGGTAGTAAGAACGTAATCTAGATGGATGCAGAAAATAAATTGAAAAGGAAAATGAGGGAAGAAAGGGATTGCAGAAGAGAGGTGTGGGAGAGGGAAGGAGAGGAGAGAGATGGCAGACCAATGGAGGTGAAAGGAGAGATGGAAGGGGGAGGCATACAGTTTCTGGAAGGGGCATAGAAGGAGAGAAGATGCCATATAGGGGCAGAGAGACGGCAGACAGTGGATGGAAGGAAGAGAGTAAAAAGAAGATGAGGAAAGCAGAAACCAGAGAAGACAAAGGTAGAACAAAAATTTATATTTATTTATTGCTTTAGGAGATGTGTCACTGTTTCTGTGGTGTTGCATTGTATGCAGAGTCCAGCTTCTTGCTGGTTCAATTTAACCTTTGTCTATGTATTTCTATTTTATCCCCCCTTTTACAAAACTGTGGAGCGTTTTTTAGCGCCAGCCGTGGTGGTAGCAGCTTTGATGCTCAGAATTCTATGAGCATCAGAGCTGTTACCACTGTGGCTAAAATCCACACTACAGTTTTGTAAAACGGGGAGGGGTTAGTTTGTGATGACATATTCCATACTAGGCAAAAGTGTTTTCTGTGTTCTGTGTGTTCGAAAGACATGGTTTTCTGTTAGGATTGATGGTGTAGGATTGATCTGTACTAGTCTGGCTTGTTTAGTTTTACAATGGGTGTATTGATGTTGTACTGCTCACTGCAGTATGTAAGATGCTGCCTTTTCCTAGGTACTCATGTGTGACGTGTGGCTTGTTACTAAAAAATCATGTTTTTCGTACAGATGGGGGGTGGGGGGTCAAAAATGATGGACCCCAGGTGACACATATGCTAGGTATGCCACTGGTCCAGGGTTCAAAGCTTTTCAGTGGACTTCATCCTAGAGGTTTTTATGTGGTTTGCCAAGTTTTAATATTATTTTAATATTAATAAAGTCCATCTCAGGAACATCATTTCTCCACATTGTTTTTTGTTTCTTCTTGGATTTGTCTATGGAGATCATTGGGTCAATTCTCTTGTTTTATAAATTTATAAATTAAGTAGGCAGTACTTCTGAAAAAGCTACAGTCTTCCAGTTCAATATTTTTTATTGAGTTTTTTGAAAAAATATAAGAAACAGTTCAAGTACAGGGTATCAAAAAATAAAACAAAACATTTAGTATAACAAATATTCAGTTATATTGTGCAATGTAGAATTGAATCGTTTTAAAAGATCTAAAGTACTAGGACTGTTCATGAAAAGATAATAAAAGAAAAGATAAGAGGAAAGAGAAATTGAAGCTACAGTCTTTATAAAAGGTTTTGTCCCCTCCCCCAGCTCCCCAAAAGCTTTCTGTGCTGCAAGTCAGTTATTGTTGGCTAGGTCATTTGTTCCAAGATGGATAATAATATCAGGGTTCAAATTATTTGCTTCTTCCCTAATTACAGTCAGTGTTTGTCTGGCATTCCTGGTAGCTGAGGATCCTGGAAGATATTTCACTATTTTGAGTTCTATGTCCTGTGTTCCAAGGTTAATCCCTCTGATAATGGAATCCTCTAGCAGCATATTTTCCTGGTTTGAACTTTTTTATATGTGCTTTGGGAGTGCTTTACTTCACAAGTTATCTTCACTGGTTCTAGTTCCTCCTCTAATGGAGTAAAGGGATTCTTTAGGAGCAACAATTGTGAAGGTGGATGTTTCTGTGGCACATGCTGCAGTCTACCTGAGCCAACTGTGATCCATTTATTCCTGGGTTATATTATTCTTTGGGGGAGTGGTGGTAAATTGGTATATTTGTGTGTGGTGATTGTAGCTGCTTTACCGTATTTTCACGCATATAACGCGTGCGTTATACGCGTTTTTACCTACCGCGCATACCCCTCGCGCGTTATATGCGTGAGCGCGGTATACAAAAGTTTTAAAACATAGTTCCCACCCCGCCCGACGCCCGATTCACCCCCCCAGCAGGACCGCTCGCACCCCCACCCCGAACGACCGCTCGCACGCGCTCCCACCCGCACCCGCATCCACGATCGGAGCAAGAGGGAGCCCAAGCCCTCTTGCCCGGCCGACTCCCCGACGTCCGATACATCCCCCCCCCGGCAGGACCATGTGCCTCAGGCCGCGCCCCCAGGTGGGACCTAAGGCTCCAGGGCCTATTCTGATTGGCCCACGCGCCTTAGGCCCCACCAGTAGGCGGAGCTTTAGGATGGATGGGCCAATCCGGCCTCATTCCTTCGTTGGCTGCCTGCCGGACAGGCGGGTTTGGCTCCCGTCTGTCCGGCCAACTACCAAAGGTACGGGGAGGGGGGGTGGGGGGGGTCGTGGGGGTCACCAGGGGGGTCGCGGGTCGGCTGGGGGGGCGGTCGGAGGTTCTTGGGGGGGGCTGTCGTTGGGGGGGAGGGGGGTTTGCGTCGAGGGCAGGAGGGCCTGGGATCCCTCCTGCCCGTAATGTAGTGCGGGGTGGGGTTAGGGGGTCGCCGTGGCCAGGAGGGTTTGGGCTCCCTTCTGGCCCAACTACCAAAGGTACGGGGAAGGGGGGTGGAGGGGTCGTGGGGGTCGCCAGGGGGGTCGCGGGTCGGCTGGGGGGCGGTCGGAGGTTCTTGGGGGGGGCGGTCGTTGGGGAGAGGGGGGTTTGCGTCGAGGGCAGGAGGGCCTGGGATCCCTCCTGCCCGTAATGTAGTGCGGGGTGGGGTTAGGGGGTCGCCGTGGCCAGGAGGATTTGGGCTCCCTCCTGGCCCGATATTGTTGGGGAGTCGGCGGTTCTTCGGGGGGGGAGGGATGTATCGGACGTCGGGGGGGGGGGCATCAGGCTTTCAGGATGGGGACAGACCTTCAAGGGGGGACAGTGCACGGAAGTCAGGGGGGGTGAACGGAGAGTCGGGACAGCGCACGGAAAGTCAGGGCGGGCGAAAGGAGCGTCGGGCAGCATGCGCGGTATACCCGTGAGCGCGGTATACCAAAGTTTTTGTACATATTATCGTGATTTCTGCGCGCTATACCCGTGTGCGCGTTTTATACGGGTGCGCGTTATTTGCGTGAAAATACGGTAATTGCCTCCAATTCCTGCTTAAGTTTACAGCGCTCCTCTTTGATGCTAGCAAGTTGAAGACAGGGGATCATAATACTTAAACCATTTTAATTGTAACCGCAGAAAGGCAGTATATCAGATTGCATCCCCTTTTCATTTTTTTAAAGGGAACTGAGGAGGGGAATTTTCAATATGACGTTCAAATCTGATTTTGGACATTTTGCAGAAAAAATTGTCCAAAACTTCAATGCCAAACATGCCCATTTTTAAACCAGAAAAATGCCCTATTTTAGATATTTTTGTGCTCAAAGCACCTTTCTTTAAGAGCCATTCTTAAAAAAAAAACAAAAACAGCCCAGGGAAAAATGCACTAAAACAATTAGGCTGCCTGGGGGGGCCAGCAGTCTAACTAGACCGGCCATGCAGACATCCCAGCAGAGCAGTGGAGCAGCCTAGGAGACACTGCAGTCAGTGACATAACGAGGGTGAGAGGTACCCAGGGTGATGGTGCCCCTTCCCTGCCCTCATCTCTACCCCCACTCCTTCCCCGATCCCCACCTGTTGTAGGCACCCCCTTCCCTTCCCCATACCTCTGGATGTTTACCTCTATGAGCAACAAGAGCTTCAACGTGCTCCACGCAACCCTGTCACCTCTCCCGCTGACATCACTTCCTATGTGCGACACCTGAAAGTGACAGAGATGACACGGTCACGATGAGCACATTGAAGTTATTGTTGCTCGTGGTGATGAACACTAGAGGTATGGGGGAAGGGAAGGGGATGTGCGCGCGTGGTGAGGGGAGGAGTGGAAAGAGGCGAGAGTGGAGAGGAGGAGTGGTGTCGGTACCCCCACCAACATGTTGTTCGGGGCGGACTGCTCTCCCCCCCTTTACTATGCCACTGACTGCAATAAACTTCAAAAAAAAGGTCCCAGATAGATATCACGTCATAACTCCTTATATTGTATGGTGAGCCTTCCAGGAATAACAAGAAATGTACTGTACACCACTTCTGCCTGCGGGTGTCACCTATATGTGAGTTCAGTAGGTATTTTGTGGTTAGAGCTACAGCCTCAGCATCCTGAGGTTGCGCGTTCAAACCCCATGCTGCTCCTTGTTAGGGTTACCAGAAATCCAGATTTACCCAGATACATCCTCTTTTTAGAGGACATGTCCGAGCATCTGGATGACTTTTCAAAACCCGGCATTTTATCCAGGTTTTGAAAAGCTTCCACCTTGGGACCGCGTTGGAAGGGCATATGCGCATTCGTGGACGCAACGCGGTGATGTCACATGCATTAACGCGTGCGTGTGATATCGAGTTGCATCTACGCATGAGCAGATGCCCTCTTGACGTAGTTCCGAGGATGAGTTGAGGGGGCAGGGCTGGAACAGAACGGGGCATGACAGGGCGGGCAGGGTGGAACTGGGTGGGCCTAGGGCGGGGCTATAGGTCTGGATTTTACAGGAGTAAAATCTGGTAGCCCTACTCCTTGTGAACCTGAACAAGTCACTTAATCCTCCACTGTTCCAGGTACATTAGATAGACTGTGAGCCTGCTGGGACAGTTAGGAAAAATGCTTGAGTACCTGATAGAAACCCGCTTAATACACCTTGTCCAAGTACATAAGAACATAAGAAGTTGCCTCCGCTGAGTCAGACCATAGGTCCATCCTGCCCAGCGGTCCGCTCCCGCGGCGGCCCATCAGGCCCATCGCCTGAGAAGTGATCTATACCTATCTATACCCTTCAATCCCTTTTTCTTCAAGGAATCTATCCAAACCTTCTTTGAAACCATTTAATGTTTTGCTGCCTACAACAGCCTCTGGGAGCGCGTTCCATGTATCCACCACCCTCTGAGTGAAAAAGAACTTCCTAGCGTTTGTTTTAAACCTGTCCCCTTTCAATTTCTCCGAGTGCCCCCTTGTACTTGTGGTGCCCCTTAATTTGAAAAATCTGTCCCTGTCTACTTTTTCTATGCCCTTCAGGATCTTGAAGGTTTCTATCATGTCTCCTCTAAGTCTCCGCTTTTCTAGTGAGAAAAGTCCCAACTGCTTCAATCTGTCGGTATATGGGAGATTTTCCATTCCCTTTATCAGTTTAGTTGCTCTTCTCTGTACTCCCTCAAGTACTGCCATGTCCTTCTTGAGGTACGGCGACCAGTACTGGACACAGTACTCCAGATGAGGCCGCACCATTGCACAATACAGCGGCATGATGACTTCCTTCGTCCTGGTCGTAATACCCTTCTTAATGATACCCAACATTCTGTTTGCTTTCTTTGAGGCTGTGGCGCACTGCGCCGATGCCTTCAGTGTTGCGTCTACCATCACTCCCAGGTCTCCCAGTAGTATATCAAATTCCAATCCCTTTCCCTTTCCACCATAAATGCATCAGTTAAATGGGACATGTACCTGCTTCCCCTCCTCTCAAGTCCACTGCATCAACCAATACGCTACTCCAGGGTCCTTCTTGCTGCGCTAAGATGAATGGCCATAATATCATGAGCTATCATAGAGCCTGGTCTGTACTGTCACTTTCACCTCATAAGGGGTGGGAGAGAGTTAATGAGTATTGGGTGATTAAGATATGTGTGGGGGGAAGTGGGGGGGAGGGGTAAATGCCTTCATCCCTCCTGAAGCCACCTGAGCAGTTTTGGCATTTAGTTGTTACTGAAACCAGTCTAGCCAAAAACATCCTATTTTTTTTGTCCTGGATGTTTTCACAGCGTTCCATTATTGCAGAAAAATTTCCCAAATCAAAATCCCACCCTAAACTCAGCCAAAACATTCTCCCGTCACACCTCCTTGAGATTTAGATGAACTGTAGAAAAAAAAAAAGTCTTACAAATGAATTTTGAAAATAGTGATTTGGATGTTTTTGCATAAAAATAAAACCATCTGCTGCTATGAGCCCTTTTGTCTTTCATATATAGATCTGTCCTCATTTTGTGCAGTGATCTGTGCACTTGTACATTTTCAAAAATGTTGCATTTTCATTACTGATGCTGCAAAAAATTAACCATTTTAACACTTTTGATCAGGCCCTATAATGCATGATAATTTTAAAGCTTCTGTCTCTTCAGCTTTGGAATTTCTGTAGCAGCACCACACCATGGAAGTCTTCCAGATGACGACAGGTGCACTGGTCACTTGGTAAAGGACAATGCATATGCTTGTCTACTGGTCCATAGTATTAAGTTTGTGGCATTTCTAAACACTTGCCAGCATCAGCTTCTGAGGTGCTGGATAACAGTTATCAAAGAATAGCTTCCCCTAGAGAAAAAACTGAAACTGCGGAAGCAGTCAAGTGACGAAGGTTCAGGTGCTACTTATTCACTTATGGAGGGAGTACCTGGCTAAATTAGCTTTCAAAGTCCTTAGCTGAATATGTGAGGAGCACAAATGTCATGTAATATATTCTCTAGAGGTTAAATTTAGGCTCCATAGCTCAGTCTTCCAATTTTAAAGGAAAGGAAATGTCAGCTGCTGCAGAGATGAGGGGGAGAGTGGGTCGCGTGTGCAAAGTGCACTGACATTGACATTAACTGTTTCTATGTGGGCTTCAGTTGTCCATGAACTTATGAATATTGCTCGTTAGTCATCCACTTTGTTCCAACAAAACATCAGTTTGCTTCACTTGGCTTCACAAGCAAATGCTACATTTTAATTCTGTCTACCAATATTTTAAAGCTAATTTAAAATCTTTAAAAATACAAGAACTTGTTTTTTTTTTTTTTTTTTAATCTTTATTGATTTTTAAACTTTGATAGTGCGATAGAAATGATAAATCATACAAACTACATGGAAACACACTATTAACTATACAATTAATACATTAAACAATCATTTTCTCCCCTTCTTATCTTAATTATTAAAGCAATAATACATATGATATGATTTCATTATTATAATGAAATAATTTAACTCCTTAAAATACATCCCCCTCCCCCCCCCCCCCACACACACACACCTCCACCCTCCCTGGATGTGCAAGGACTCTAGTGAAAAAAAGAAAGAAAGAAAAATACAAGAACTTGTTAATTTAAGCAACAACAATTTATTCTTTATTGGGTAATGTGAAACCAAATCAGGTATGATATCACTCAGGGCTACTCAAATGGTCTGAATGGAGGTACAGCAACTTTGGCTGTCAAAAACCCAGGATCTACAAACTTTGCTCTGCTCCTTCTCATCTTTCACTCTCTCCTCAAACCTCCCCTCAACCGGGCAGATCCATCATATTTCACCCCCACCCAGCAGGTCCAGCATATTCCACTCTCTTTCTCTTCATGCTTCCCCCTTCTACTAGGCAGATCCAGCATCTTTTGCTCCTTCCCCTTCGGGTCCTGAAATATATATTGAACACACTCAGCAGTCAGAAGCTGCTTGTTGACTCACTGCACCTGGAGAAAAGGTAAGTAAAGGCTGACGGAAACTGCTTCTTTCAGTTTCAGATGAAATCAAAACTGCCACCAAAGTGGCCTGGATGGTTTTGGGAAAAATTAAACTGCTGCTGAAACTCATCACCTGGTTTTGGCCAAAGCTGAAACTGAAACCAAAAACTAATATTTGGCTATGTCAATGTGAAATATTCAGGCAGGAGAATATTACCCTCTAATTCCAGGATAGACTGAGATTTTTTTTTCCCCCTCTAGGAACAGGAAGTATAGGTAGGATTACCAGATTGTACTATTGAGTATGGGCCTGAGTCACCATCTATATACCGTATTTTCACATAGATAACGCGCACCCGTGTAAAACGCGCACACGGGTATAGCGCGCAAAAACCACATATTTATGTACATAAATTTTTATATACCGCGCACACCCGTATACCGCGCATGCTGCCCGACTCTCCTTTCGCCCGCCCCGACTCTCCTCTGGAGACCCTGACTCTGTTTTCACCCGCCCCGACTCTCCTTTCCTCCTTGAAGTCCTGTCCCTACCCTGAAAGCCTGATGCCCCCCCCCCGACGTCCGATTCACCCCCCCACAGAACCGCTCGCACCCCCACCCCGAAGGACCGTTCGCACGCACCCGCACCCCCACCCTGAAGGACCGCTCGCACCCCCACTCCGAAGGACCGCTCGCACTCCCACCCCGAAGGACCGCTCGCACCCCTACCCGAAGAACCGCTCGCACCCCCACAGCCTCACCCCCCTCCCCCATGGAGAAGCTGTCTACCTTGTTTCCGGATGCCAGCGAGCCCAGCTGTTTTCTCTGCCGGCGGTCCCGCCCCTTCTCTGAGCCCTGCTGCGCTGCTTTTTCTTCCGGCGGTCCCACCCTTTCTCTGACATCAGAGAAAGGGCGGGACCGCCTGAAGAGGAAGCAGCGCAGCACAGGGCTCTGAGAAGGGGCAGGACCACCGGCAGAGGAAGCAGCTGGGCTGGCATCCGGAAACAAGGTAGACAGCTTCTCCATGGGGGAGGGGGGGAGGCTGTGGGGGTGCGAGCGGTCCTTCGGGTGGGGGTGCGAGCGGTCCTTCGGGGTGGGAGTGCGAGCGCTTCTTCCGGGTGATGTATCGGACGTCGGGGGGGGGGGAAACTATGTAAAAAAAATTTTGTACAACGCGCTCACGCGTATAACGCGCAAGGGTATGCGCGGTTTGTAAAAACCACATATAATGCACGCATTATATGCGAGAAAATACGGTAGTTCATTATACCACCTAAGCCTAAGTACAGTTGCCAGATTTTCCAATCAGAAAATCTGGACCCCCTAATCCCGCCCCAGCCCTGCCCCCCACTGCCTGCTCTTGTCTGCCAGGGAGGAAATCCGTGCATGTGCGGATGCCATGTGATGCCATCACGTGCACGCATGCGTGTGACATCATCGCGTGGCATCCGCGGATTTCCTCCCTGCCCAACGCAATTTGAGGAGGCTTTTCAAAACACGGACAAAGTGCCAGGTTTTGAAAAGCTGTCCAGACCCCTGGACATGTTCTCAAAAGGAGAACGTCCGATAACCCTAACCCTAAGCCTAAGGCTTCTCCGGAAACCAGCTTGCTGCTCTATTAGAACTGCCCAGAACATCAGCAAATGTCAGACAGGCAGGTATGCACTATTTCATTCACATCTTTGGGGGACGGAGGTCAGTGACCACTGGGGGATTGGGGGGATTATGCTTATATTCTTGCTGTGGTCAACTCATCAGTTTGGTACCTTTTGGGCACTTATTCATTGTCAAAACAGGTCTAGCCCCAGACATCTAAATTGTGCCCTGGACATATTCTTAAATGTTTGACTATGGCAGAAAAACATACAGGTCATAAACCCGCCTTAGTCTCGCCTTACCATGCAACAAGCCTACTTTAGATTTAGATGAACTGTGGATGAACAGCATGGATATCCATCTAGAAAATAGGTTTTGAAAATAACGAATTAGAAGGATTTGGCGAGAAAAATATCCATCTGCCCGTTTATGCCACTTTTGGGATCTCTCTCTCTCTTTTTTTTTTAATGAACCCCATAGTAGCACTGGGATGTTTCCTATTTTGTATTTGGTTATAAAACCAATTCAGAACAAATTGTGATATAGATTATTTTTATTAAAATAGGATAAAGGCGCCCAGACACTGGTCTACACGGTAAGTGTTATACCAGGCCCGATGCACAATCCAGAATAAAGAAGCAGATTGAAAAATTTCAGAGCATACATTCCTCACATTCAGTAACATCAATCCAGAGCAATATACCTCAATTTATTTTCTAATATATGAATTTCATTTCATTGTAACATTATTGCCCTACTAATACAGTAAGCCAAGCAGTACTTGTGCTTGAAAATAATTGTCACAGGTTCCTCGCTCTTAGAATCTAACTTCATCATATCCAGCAGAGGCTGGAAATTCTTGAGAAGCACCCAAATAATATCCAAGCTAGAATTAATATCATTTAAATAATGAAAAACCAAAATAGCCTTTTCACATACATAATGCAGCTAATGGCAATTGGGAAAAAAAAAACCCACAGTACTTTTACAATGGCTGATTTCATGTCACACTTGGAGTAGCAGCTAGCCAATGTCATAACTCCACAGAAAAGCTCATTCCTGAGGAGATTTTCATCCCACATTTGTAGACTTCAATATCTGCTTTTTTTACTTCTCTGGCGCAATGTTACTGCCTGCGTCAGCATCGGCGCTCTCTCTGACATCACTTCTAGGACCCGCGCCAAGAAATTGACGTCAAAGGGCGAGCCAGTACTGAAGTGGGCATGCTGCTCATACCAGAGAAGTTAAAAAGATATGGGGAAAGGGAAGGGGGCACGTGCATGCCGGAGGGGGGAGGGATGAGGGTTGGGGAGGGGCACCACTCATCCTTACTATGCCACTGACTGTTTATAGAATATCACTTAACATTTTGGGGGCACCAATTTTTTTTAGGTGCCATAAGTTGAATCTAGCCCTTTGCACTTATCTGGGTAGTAGTCTATAAGATATGTTTGCATAAGTAGTGGAACTGATTTTTTGTTTGGGGGTGCCCGAAAGCTCCACCCCAGATCCCACCTAAGCTCCGCCCCAGACCCCACTCCCATAATAATAACAGTACTAATTGTAATACCATCTTTCCATTCATTTTTCATAAATACACTCAATATAATCTTAACAACACACAATGGGCCTGATTCTATATATATAGCGCTCAAAAAATCAGCACTGACTAGAATGGTGCTTAGCGCAATTCTATAAGATGCTTGCACCTTTTACAGAATCGCGCTTAGCACCTGTGTGTGACACATAGCTTAGCAGAATCCATTTAGGCCAGCTAAAACCAGACCTAAATGCTTACACTATATTCTATAACAATGCTTATAACTTTTAGGAATGCCCCTGATCTGCCCCTGGCCGTGCCCCCTTTTCAAATTCACACATTGCAACTGGTGCATACTTCCAAGTTGTGCTCATAACTTTTAATTCGTTCCAAGTAGCGCCAATTACACGGTGTTAATTGCCAATTATTGGCTCTGATTATAGGCCAATTAAGTTGTGTGTGCATGTCAGCCATGGGCACCAATGTGCACAAATTGGCTATGCGCATCCGTGTGTGCACATCAACTATGCGCACAGATGTGTGCACATCACTATGCGCACAGATGTGTGCACATCAACTATGCGCACAGATGTGTGCGCACCATTGTAGGCGCCATATACAGAATTTGAAGGGTACGAGAATAGATTTGCATTTCCAAATAGGAGTAATAAGAGTAATCTATATCGTAATTAACCCAATAAGGAAGCACTCATGAAAGAGGACGTAGATTTTTCAGACTGCACTACTACTACTACAGTCAAACTTCGGATTGTGAGTAATGTGGGTTACGAGTGTTTTACAAGACGAGCAAAACACTCCAGAAAATTTTAACTTGCAAAATGAGCATTGTCTAGATAAATGTGCGCATACGCAAGCGTTATGTGTAAGCCTGCACAATGTTGATGAGCGCTTTGTCCAGTGCTCATCGACGTGCGTGTTTCTACATAACACGTGCGTACATGATCATTTAGCGGGACAGCGCTCGGCTACGTGGGCTTGGGGGTCCTCCAAAGTGGCGTGGAAAGGAAGGCTGGTGGACAGCAGAGGCGTCACCCTGAGAGCGACATGCGACGCCGCCTGCAGCTATACGGGGACCCCAAGGGTTGCCAGTGCCTGGCCACCTACAAACTGCTGAAGGGGCTGCGGCACCCGGGCATCATCCAGGCAGGAACCCACCCCTGGGCCACCCCTCTCCACTTCCTCCTAGTTCCTTATAGCACCCCTTTTGGGTTGTGGAGCAAATCGTTTGAGCTTTCATTATGTCCTACGGGGAAATTTGGTTTGATATACGAGTGCTTTGGATTACAAGCATGCTTCTGGAACGAAGTATGCTCGTAAACCAAGGTACCACTGTAGTACTATTTATCATTTCTAAACTGCCGAAAGGCATATGCCACACTGTACATGTACGTTTAACATGTAACAGATGGTCCCCATTCAGAGGAGCTTACAATTTAATTTGCAGGACCTCTTGCCAGCTTACTCAACATGCAGAATATTAAATGCATTCACCCAAGCTGGCACACAGTTGCTGGAAAATGATGACTCAAGCTTTCAGTGGAAGCCATCATAAGCATTTCTGCTACTTATAAGGTTTTAAAATAAAGTTGCACTTAGAACACAGGGCAGATGGTGAACCACATACAATGTTCACTTTTAGCCCAAGTATTCTTCTATAAGATGCCTTCCGGGCATAAAAATTTTGCAAATGAATTCTAGTATGAGAATTTGTATCCTTATCCTCTCAATGCAGGAAGATGATCAAAGCCCAGAAGTGAAAGTGCTCCCGTCTGATGGACATGTAACATCTGTGAGCATTTTGCTGGCTTAACATTGTGTCTGTCAAAATCGCTGTGATCTAGAAAATGTGCTAACAGTCACCTAATGATTAATTACCTTTCTTCTAAAGAAATGGAGGCCTGTCATTAGGCTCATCATCTCAAAATGTTCATGTAGTTTAAATAGCTCACATTGTACTAGTTGAAGACAGATCTTATCAAAGCAAGATGTGAAGAGATTTTGTTAGCTGAATTAAAGGCCATTTTTAAGTATTTAAAGTGCTTTAAATGAGGAGATTAAGAACTTTAACATGCTTAATGCTATCATTGTAACAATCTCTCTCTTTTTACATATAGCTATCTGGAAGGGGGAGGGGATAATATTTAGCCCACAGTGGTAAGTGGTTTGTAACCAGCTTTCTACTGCACACTGACCTAAATCTGAATATTCAGTGTTCTGAGGAACTGCAAGGTTGCCTTGAGAAATTATGGCAGCCATTTTCTTGAGGCAGCTGCTAGGGGCAGAAGTGAGTGGGGGTTCACTCCTGCCCCTATTGACCTGACTAGACTACTAGGAACTTTAGGTAGACCCAGAGGGGCATTTCATGAGTGGGGAGGCAGTAGGTATGGATCTGGGGAGGTGAGAGTGAGTTCTAAAGGGGAGTCTTTATCTTTTTCTGGTGGGGGGGGGGAGGAGAATCAGAGGGAGGCTTTGGTATGTTCCAGGGAGTGAGAGGGATGATCAATGGTGCATTTTCATTTTTAATTGGGAGGGAAAGGAGGGGTGGCCGAAAGAAGTCTGGCTGAATCGCGACTGGGAAAACAGATTTGTGGATGGGAGGAAGGCTAGCCAGCTGGCCGGCAAGAAGAAAGCCAGACCCAAACTTGCTGGAGGGAGAGGATGGCGGGAAAGACCACATTGAACTGTGCAGAAGAGGGGCAGAGTAAGTGATATGAGATTGTGGTTAGGGGAAGGGGAAAAGTAGAGAGAAATACTGGACTTGTGAAGAGGGCAGGAATGGAGGACTGGAGAGGAGAAAAACTAGAGTAGACTGGGCAGAAGAGAAGAGTGAGAGTTACACAGACTCAGGGAGGGAGTGCAGAAGATAGGGAATGAACAGTGCAAGGGGAATGAAATAGAGAAGGGAGAAGCTGGACATGGGGAGAGAAAGAGACAAAAATGCAGTAGGAGGAAGTAGAGGGACAGAGACATGGGTACTGCTGGAAAGGGGAAGGAACAGAGATACAGAGGTGTGATGTTAGAAGGGAAGAGAAGTGAAAGGGAGGAGATGATACACATGACTGGATGAAGGGGAAGAAATGTACATAGATGGAAGGCAGGGAATGAGTGAAAAGCACATGGAAGGCAGGGGAAGAGAGCAGAAAGAGATGGAACACATGGATGGAGGGGAAGGGAAGAGAGTGGGGATGAGATGGTGCACACAGGTGACAGGGGAAGGGAAAAGAAGAGAGTAGGAAGAAATGGAAAAGTAGATATCAGGAAGCAATATGTGAAAGATCAGTGTCAAAGATCAATGTAAGGCAGAAAATTAAGAAAGGAAAGAAAAAAAAAAATGAACAGGAGGCCCTGGAAACAGAATCAAAAGCCCAGGCAGAGACTGAAAATAATATGATTAGAAAAATAAAATCACCAGACAAAAAAGGTAGGGAAAATAATTCTATTTTCAGTCTAGTCTGGTGAATGTAAAATATGTGTGTTTTGAGTATTTACATCTGCTATCTTTGTATTTTGAACTGTACACAAAGAAATGCATACTTTTTGTTTCTCAGGTGTTGCAATGCATTCAGAGTCTGGCATCTTAGGACAGAACCTTTGCTAGCTATGTGCGGCCCAGAGGCAGCCACCCAAAGTGGGTGGTCATGAGAATCCCATTCCCCCTTCCCCCCGCTCAGCATCTTTCCTTTCCCCCAAAACACACACATACACACACACACACACACACACACACACACACACACATACACACCAGGGTGGTTGAGGGGTGGGAGACTCATGAGCAATGCAAGGAAATTCTTTACGGAGAGGGTAGTGAATGCCTGGAATATGCTCCCGAGAGAGGTGGTGGAGAGGAAAATGGTGACGGAGTTCAAAGAAGCGTGGGATGAACACAGAGGATCTAGAATCAGAAAATAATAGTAAATATTGAAGAACTAAGGCCAGAATTGGGCAGACTTGCACGGTGTCACCAGCGGGGTCAGGGCAATGGGTCCCGAGCCGCTGGGACATGGATTTTGGCTCTTGTGCACTGCGGCTGGCGACACAAGGATGGATAAGTCAGGTTTACCAAAAAGAAAACACACTGGAAACAGGTAAGTAAGAAAAAACCAAAACCTGGACTGGATTTAATTTGTAACATCCAAAACAAAACGGTTGCTTCACACTTCAGCTTTACACCAGTCCCCAAAACAAAGAAATCAGAAAATAAACTTTGTCAGGAAAATGACCATCAATAGGTAAGTCTCCGAATGTTCAGATGAGGCAAACTTATTAGTCTTGTTCTAGTGCATAGCCTCTCCAACCAGAGAGACTCAAAAACAAAACAGCCAAAACAGAAAAGCGGAAAAACAAAACTCAAAATCTGAATCTTTAACTCTCCACCTCAAAAAGGGTATTCTTTTCTGTAAGACAGAATTCCACACAATAAAGTTTATTTAGTATGGCTAAGATATAGATACAGCACAAGTCCTTATTTTCTCCCAACCAGACTTGAGCCTGAACCAGCACTATGGCACTGATTCCTCCAGCCTCAGCAGTGCTGGACAAGGTGGTGTGCTCCACGTGATGGAATTTTGCCAAACAATGGCCCGCTATCCCTCCACATGTAACATGGGGCTAACCCCACCACCTTGCAAACAAACACAGTCTGACCTGCTCAAAAATAGTACCTCCAGGCAGCCTGGATAATTGTAATCCACTATTCGCAGTAATGGACACTTGCCTTCACTTAGCAGACTTCCATAGGCTGCATGCTGGCAGGGAGAGACTCCGGCTCCAAATCCAGCTCCATGTCCTGGAACTCTTCAAAAGGACCTTCAGGGGACTCTGCTCCAGCCTCTACCAGTTCCATCTGCTCAGGAACTGAACAGCTTTGCAGAGCTCCCAGCCCTGAACTTTGCGACTGCCTGGCTTCACTCCCCTTTTCGTTCTCCCCCTCCAGCAGGGAAGACCTCAGATTTAGCAGCTGAGAACCACGCCCCAAATGCTCAGGTGTGCAGGATATCCTGTTTCTTCTTCCCTGACTACGTGGGGGAAGGGAAACCTGCAGTCTGGCACTAGCACTCCCTCTGCTGGACCCAGGAGAAATGGCAGGCAAAAGGTTACCTTGAGGATTTAGCAGAGCAGATTGGGCACTATCTGCTCTAGAGATGGGCTTTACCTTAGGAACATCCCTAGCAGACATACCTTGCATATCACAACGGTCTGCATATGTATATGGCCATTGGGTGGAGGATGGGCTGGGGAGGGCTTCAATGGCTGGGAGGGTGTAGATCAGTGGTCTCAAACTCAAACTCAAACTCTTTGCAGGGCCACATTTTGGATTTGTAGGTTCTTGGAGGGCCTCAGAAAAAAATAGTTAATGTCTTATTAAAGGAATGACAATTTTGCATGAGATAAAACTCTTTATAGTTGATAAATCTTTCCTTTTGGCTAAGTCTTAATAATAATATTGTAATTTATAGCTAAAGAGACATGTGATCAAGAAACTGTTTATTTTACTTTATTTACTGAGGGCTTCAAAATAGTATCTGGCGGGCCGCGAGTTTGAGACCATTTGTGTAGATGGACTGGAGTGAACTTTGACGGAGACTTCAGTAGTTGGAACCTAAGAACAGTACCGGGCAGAGCTTTGGATTTTTGCCCAGAAATAGATAAGAAGAAGAAGAAAAAAACAACAACAAAAACAAATTTTTAGATTGAATCAGATTGGGCAAATTAGATGGACCATTCGGGTCTTTATCTGTCGTCATCTACTATGTTACTATGTTATCATCTCTGAATTCTCCTTCCACACCTCCATACCTTTTTCAACTCTGGAGTTCTTTCTCAGCAGCAAACAGCAACTCATACCCACAGCTCACAAGGGCCCAGAAACTTCCCTCTGACATAACCGCCTGATTCCTCGTAACTGGTACCAAGTAAGAGGGAAGGCTCCGGGCCCTTGTGAGCCGTGGATATGAGTTGCTGTTTGCTGCTGACAAAGCACCGCAGAGTTGAAAAGGTATGGAAGGGGTTAGGAGTGGAGCTAAGAGAGGCCAAACTCTGTGGCATAGTAAGGGTGATAGGCGCCCGGGGGTGGTGGCACCTCTCCCCTCCCCCATCCCTGCCCCCTCTTTCTATGCCCACATGTGCCCATTCCCTTCCTCCCATACCTCTTTAACATTCCTGGCGCAAACAGCAACTACAACCTGCTGCTTGCTTCTTCTGATGTCACTTCCTAGGTGCAGGTCCAGGAAGGTTGGGGTTGATGCTCACACAGGGAATATTAAAGAGGTATTTGGGAAGAAGAGGGAATTTGGACTTGTATACCGCCTTTTTGTATACCGCCACACTCAAAGCAGTTTACATACAGGTACTTCAAGCATTTTCCCTATCTGTCCTGGTGGACTCACAATCTATCTAATGTACCTGGGGCAGTGGAGGATTAAGTGATGGGAGGGGCCTTAAGGATCTGGCCAATCCGAGTCTTAAGCCACTCCCAGTGCATCCCAGAGTGCACTGGGAAGAAGACCTAAGACTCTGGTTGAATCTGGTGCCAAAAGTGTTCTTAAGCCCCTCCCTGGTGCATCCCAGGATGCACCGGGAAGGGTAAGGCCCACCATTTGGAAGAGGCAGACCTGCTGGCCAGTGGGAGTGGACATCCCTCCAGCCCGTCTTCCAGAATAAGTTCCAGGAGGGTCTGGGTGGGTTTCAAGAGGTTGGGGAGTGTTTGGGAAGGTTGCCAGCAGAAGGGATTAGACATCCATGCTGCCAGGGATGTTAGGATGAGAGGTGGCAGGAGAGATTGGGCATCCCTCAAGTTTCAAGTTTCAAGTTTATTCAAAATTTGTTGAATCGCTTATTTAAATTTACTAAGCGATTTACAAAAACAAGAAAAATAATACAAATACGGGGTTAGTTAAAATTTAATACAATGTTAAAAACATAAAGTTAAAATTATACAGACTAACGGACATATAAGGAAAGAAGGGTAAAATTACAAATTAAAAAAAACAAAAAGGTGTAAGGTAAAAAACAAGAGGTAAGGGAAGGTAATGAGGAGAAATATATGTTAAGAAAAGAATAGGAAAGTTGGTTTCATATGTTAAATGCGTCCTTAAAAAGGAAACTTTTTAAGCTACTTTTAAACTGCTTTAAATCTTTTTCAGTTCTAAGATACAGGGGCAGATTATTCCACAATTGTGGGGCTATGACAGAAAAGATATCAGTGCGACGGGTTCCAATAATTTTTAGTGAAGGAACTGTTAAGAGATTTTGATTGGTTGATCTCAATGTACGAGAGGTACAGTAGGGGATAAGTAGTCTGTTAATGAATTGTGGTTCGTTTGTGCTCAATGTTTTAAAAACTAAAAGTAGTAATTTAAAAGTAAAACGATGAGAGATAGGGAGCCAATGAGATTTTATAAAAAGTGGTGTGACGTGGTCAAATTTTTTACAGTTATGTATTAATTTAATTGCTGTGTTTTGGACTATCTGGAGACGTTTTTTCTCTTTCTGAGTGATATTAAATAATAATGCATTACAATAATCCAATTTTGAAATGATGAGTGAGTGAATAAGTATGTTTAAGGATTTAGGCTCTAAAAATTTTGCAATTGATCTGATCATACGTAATCTAAAAAAAGATATTCTAATTGTATTTGTAATATGCTCATGAAAGGTTAATCCATCATCGATTGTAACTCCTAATATTTTTAGAGATCTTACCAAGTTTATTTGTACATTATCTAAAGTAAATAAAGAATTTAGGTGTATATCTTTTTTCCAAGGGAAAAAGAGTGCTTTGGATTTTTGAACATTTAAGGCTAACATGTTTGAGTTTAGCCATTGTTTAATTTCTCCTAATTTTTTGTTTATATCAGTTATTTCGTTATTATTGTCTGGATTCAATGGATGCAGTAATTGGATATCATCGGCATAGGTAAAAGTGGTGAATCCTATTGATTGACACATACAGAGCAGGGGGGAAAGAAAAATATTGAACAATAGTGGTGACAATATTGATCCTTGAGGGATACCATAACTAGTGGAGTATGGAGCAGAGACTGTATTTTTGAAAGTAACTATAGAGGATCGTTCAGAAAGAAAAGAATGAAACCATTCAAGGACTTGACCACCGACACCAATTGATTTTAGCCTATTTAATAGTAATACATGGTCGATAGTATCAAAGGCTGCTGATAAGTCTAAAGAAAAAAGAATTATTGAATTTTGATGATCTAAATGGTAAATTATATTCGTGGTCAGTCCTATCAAAGAATATTCGGTCGAGTAATTTTTCCTAAAGCCGGTTTGATGTGGGTGAAGAACATTAGTTGTTTCAACAAAGTTTGTTAATTGTTCGAATACAAGCCGTTCGGTTAATTTTGCCAAAAAGGGGATATTGGCGATAGGCCGATAATTAGAGGCGTTTTCAGGTCCTATTTTGTAATCTTTTATTATTGGAGTGATTGAAGATTTTTTCCAGGCAGATGGTAGCTGACCTGATTCTAAACTATTTTGGATAAGATTATGAATATAAGCTCCAAAGCATGGAAAAAATTTTTTCAAAATAGCTGGCGGAATAATTTCATCTCGTGTGCCTTTTAAGTTAACTCTTGAAATGAGATGTTTTATTTCTTCTAAAGATGGAAGATTAAAAGAAAGACATTTAGCAGATGGGGATGTTGCAGAGATGGCGGCAGGGAGGATTGGGCATTCCTCCTGCCAAGGATGTTAGCGGAGGGTGCCAGCTGGAGGGACTGGGCATCTCTTCTGCCAGCTGACTTGTGGTGAGGTTTGGGGTTTCCCTGCCAAGGCTACTCAGCTGATTGTGGCAGGGGAATTCCCCCCTCCCCCATCAGCTGAGCAGCAGGGACTCCCCAAAGCCATGATTTTGTAACCGGCACCCTAGAATGATTGACAGGCAATCCGACTTGGGTGCCGGTTACAGAATCGCGACTTTGGGGAGTCCCTGCCACTCAGATGATGGAGGAGGAGAAAATTCTCCTGCCGTGATCGGCTGCTGCAGTCTAGCAGCAAAGATAAGTTTTCTGGGCCTACATTTCAGCTGCTTGTCTTGACTGAATAGGTGTGATTATATAATTGGCGCCCTCGAATGATTGACGGGTGATCAGCGGCCACTTTTAAGGTAGCCACCGACTTGGACACCGGTTACAGAATCCATCCCTTAGTGCTCTGGGCCACAGTAGAAACCTCTACTGTGGCTTAGTAAAAGAGGACCTTAGGTTCCATTTTGAAACTGCATTGTCTTTTTTGGGGGGGAAAGGAGGGGTTCAATAGGCTAATCACTTGCAAAGTATATAGCTTTACTGTATGTACATTTTAACTAATTTCCAAAAGAAACTACCTGGTAATTCAAAATGTATTAGTCTAAAATGAATATGTAGAAAGAGTATGTATACTTTACACCTGCAATTTGTGCAGTCATCCATGCAGTGATAAAATAATTCAATTTCTATCTACAGCCTTTGGCTGAATTGATTGGGAAGTCTAATATATCATTCTTTTTCTGCGCTGATGAAATTTAGCTTTATGTATCAGGAGAAAATTAGGAGAAAGCCTTATTGAATTTAAGAAATTGCCTTGATTCAGTTGCAAAGTGGATAACAGTAATAACAGCTTATTTATACGTAATCTAACCCGGGAGATCTGAACAATTAACAAAAGATAAAAGAAAATTACAACAAAACTAAAAAAACAACAACAATATAATAAACCCTAAAACAGCTAACAATCAACATATTTTCTGGAATAAAAAAAGTTTTAAAGAGTTTTCCAAAATATAATGTGAATATGAATTACCATATATACTTGAATAGAACTTGATCCGAGTATAAGACTAGGTACCTTTTTTCTCCCCAAAAAAGGAGGAAAAAGGTTGACTGGACTATGATGGGAGGAGGAGGGGTTAATATTCATATGCCCTGCCAGGACCTGTGCCCTGCCCCCCTACCTCCCCTGCCAGGCTCACCACCCTGCACCCTCCCTCCCACTGAAAGCTCACTCCTGCCCAGTACACCGCTGGACCACCAAGGATTCAAAAAGGTACACGAAGGGAGGCGGGGGAGGGAGTCTTGGAAGTCCATGAAGGGGTGGCAGGGGTGATGACCCAATATAATATGAGACCCCCATTTGTGGGCCCTTTTTATGGACCAAAAATTCTCATCTTATATTTGAGTATATACAGTATCTAAACATGGCTTTAAAATCCATCTACTGGCACTTGAAACCTCCTTACAGGTGCTGGGTGCTTTGATCAAATCAATGCACTCCACTCTTCTCCCTTCTCTGGGCAGAGCTTCCCGTGTTTTATTGGACATCTTTTAAGCTACTAATTTTGGTGTTCAAATTCTTTCATTTAGATCACCCTACATATCTTTCCCAATTTTTGCTTCCTTATTGCCTCTCGAGGGTGCTTCATTCTTCACAAGGTCATTTTCACCAGGTTCTATTATATCATTCTGTTTGCCTTTCCAGATGTTTAGTATACAGGGTCCTGTCTTTTGGAATTCAATTCCACTAGACCTCTATACCTGATTTTAAGGCTAAGCGTAAGACATTTCCATAAGACATTTTAGTCTTAGGTGCCTATTGCTGACTGGGATTGGGTGTCTGTTTTCCCACAGTGTTGGTTTTAGACTTACTTTGCTGTCTCTAGTTCTCTATTAGGGGCATTTTCAAACCCCCCCAAAATTGGCATTTGGATGTTTTTCTCGGCAAAACACACAAGTGCCAATTTTCAAAACAAATATTTTAATGTGTTGTGGGATGTTTGCCTTCCAGGACATCTATGTCATAAAGGGGCATGTTAGAGGTGTATTTTGGGCAGGCTGTGGGCCAGCTAGGACATCTTGTGGCAATAATCAATCCTTTTGCAGGACACCCTGGATAGAACTTGCATGTTCTGGCCTAGACCAGTTTTAGAAGCATCTAAGTGCCAAAAAGGTACAAAAACTGACCAGATGACCTCTGGATGCATGAAGATGACCCCCCACACTCTCCCCATGGCCAGAGAGGTTGGTATGCGCAAAGGAGGGGGTAGAGCTGGTTGGGGGTGATGAACCTTCTTGTAAGGGAGAAGTGGTTAACAAATAAGAGGTTGCAGGATAAAACATTTTTGAAAAGTTTGTGTATGGTAGTCATTTCAAATACATTTGCATCCCGACTGAATAGACTGTTCTAGATTTAAACAAATAAATTATCAATTTAAGCTATAATAGTTATTTAATCTGTTTTACTTTAATAACTTATACTAGGAACATTGCAAGCTACCCCCCCCAAAAAAAAAAAAAAAAAAAAATATCCTGTAAGACATGTCTCCAAGCACTCTTGTTGTATTCCCATCCTACCCACTTCCATGATGTCAGCAAGAGAAGTCAATGGAAAGGGCACAATTTTGGCTTCCTGGTTTCCCTTGTGTCAAGAACATAAAGGGCTTCAACACCGAACCCATTCCACCATTCATTTTGAAACATTTTCCTATTTTCGGTCCACACAGAATTGACTTTGAATCCACCAACCTCACTTTTAGCACCGTTCCTAAACTCTGGAAAGAGGTGACCATCTACCCCACTATCAAAGACTTTAAAATCAGTGCCTCTGAAGTATCCAACTATTGCCCGATCTCTAATATCCCCTTTCTTGCTAAAATCACTGAAAAAATAGTCTTTTCCCAACACTCAGACTTTGTTAAAAGAACAAACGTCCTATACCCAAACCAGACCAGCATTGGAAAATATCACTCCAAAGAACTTTCATTAACAGGTCTTACTACCAATATTCTATACAATTTTGACAATTACAATTCTGTCGTTCTAATTTCTCTGGATTTATCTTTGGCATTTGACACCATAGACCATCAACTTTTAATTAATTGACTTCAAGAAATCGGTATATCAGATCAGGTTTTAGACTGGTTCATTTTTTTAAAAAAATTATCTTTATTCATTTTAAAACTTTCAATAAGTGTGATACAATATACAATCAATTTTATTTTACATCACTTAAAATTCCTTCAAAACAATATTCCTTCAAAACAATTCCCTCCCTCCCCTACCATTAGTTCCTCATTCAAAGCCCTTAAGTATCCCACCCTCTCCCTCCCTCCCCCTGGATGTATACAATCAGCATAGGAAAAGAAAAATATTATCAATCCTTACAGTATTTTTCTAATGGTCCCCAACCATCCTAAATTTCTTTAAATGCTCCTGCTGTATGGCCAGAATACGTTCTATTTTGTAAATATGACATAAAGAATTCCACCAAAAGGTATCACTTAAACGATCACAATTTTTCCAATTTTTTGTAATTACTTGTCCTGATAGACTGGTTCATTTCTTACTTTAAAGACCGCACATCAAAAATATCATTTAACAACCACACTACAGACTCATTTCCTAATAACTTCGGTATACCCCAAGGATCTATCCTGTCCCCTCTTCTTTTCAATATCTTCTTGGCCCCCTTTTGTCACCCTAGGACAGTTCGTCAGCTTTTCCATTTTCGCGTACGCCGATGATATTCAATTAACACAGCCAATCGATCTCACTAACATTGAAGACATTTTTACTATAAACAAAAATTTTGGGGAAAAAAAGCGACTGGCTCTACTCTAATATGCTCTGTCTCATTGTTAACAAGCCTAAATCTATGATCTTCCCATTCAGGCAAGGTCAATCACTACTTTCCCCCATAGAATTCAGATCCGTGCCAGACCAGCTAGTAAAAACCATAAAGCTCCTGGGTATTATTCTAGATGAGAAACTCACATTCCACGATCACATCAGTACAGTTGTAAGGAAATGTTTTCATCGCTTCCGTATGATTTGCTCACTTGCAAACTTCTTAGATCAAGCTTCGCTTAACACTCTCACTCATTCCTTAGTAATTTCTTGCTTAGACTATGGCAATGCTCTATTCAAGGGAATTATTAAAAGGAAACTCGAAGCCTTCAGATTATTCAGAACACCACTGTCAAACTTATTTTTAACACCAAAAAATTCGACCACAAAATGCCTTTGATGGTCAAAGCACACTGGTTGCCAATCTCTCACCGTATCACTTACAAAATACTGCTATTAACCTTTAAAACTATACAAACAGGACAGCCTGAATTTATTAATAGACTTCTAACACCCCTTAGTTCTCAACGTGCTCTTTGGTCATCCAATCAAAATCTGCTAACAATACTATCACTAAAAATTATTAATACTATGCGCAATATTTTCTCTGTTACCACCCCTTCGCTCTGGAATTCTACACCAGCTTATCTACGAGAAATCCACACGTTAGATAATTTTAAGACCAGCTTAAAAACAATGCTTTTCAAAGACGCTTTTACTGTATGATTGACCTTTTAAGGACAATTTATTTGATCATTAGTGCAGAAAAAGGAAAATCTTTAGTAGTCCTTACCTCTTGTTTTTTCCTTAAATGTCCTTTACTTTCAATATATTCCAGTTCTACCCTTTTCCCTTTTGTGTTATTTGGTTTGTGTGTTATTGTACCCGCTTTTATGGGATATTAATCAGCCTTTAATTTAACTTGTCAGTATTACCATGTTTTTATTTTTTATTGTAAAGCCCCTTTGTAATTTTTAAAAGGTGGGATAACAAATTTTTAATAAACTTGAAACTTGATCATACATATCTAGCAACAGCCCTGAATTATACGTATATATCATTTAGGCTTGCATGAATTTTACACATATAAATAGTTTAAGTTTATTCATCTGCTATGCTACCTTTTCTATGAGCAATGCATTAGTTTAGGAGGAGTGTGTGGTGCAGTGGTTGAAGCTACAGCCTCAGCACCCTGGGGTTGTGGGTTCAAACCCCGTGCTGCTCCTTGTGACCCTGGGCAAGTCACTTAATCCTCCATAGCCCCAGGTACGTTAGATAGATTGTGAGCCCACCGGGACAGATAGGGAAAATGCTTGAGTACCTGATTGTAAAACCGCTTAGATAACCTTGATAGGCGGTATATAAAAAAATCCTAATAATAATAATTAATAATAATAATAATTTATACTTTAAAAGAAGAACATAAGAATTGTCGCTGCTGGGTCATACCAGTGGTCCATTGTGCCCAGCAGTCCGCTCCTGCGGCGGCCCTTTAGGTCAAAGACCAGTGCCCTAATTGAGTCTAGCCTTACCTGCGTACGTTCTGGTTCAGCAGGAACTTGTCTAACTTTGTCTTGGAGGGTGTTTTCCCCCTATAGCAGCTTCCGGAAGAGCATTCCAGATTTCTACCACTCTCTGGGAATCTATCCCCTTTTAACTTTAGAGAGTGCCCTCTCGTTCTTTCTACCTTGGAGAGGGTAAACAACCTGTCTTTATCAGGTTGTTGAAGGTTGAAGAAGGTTGAGGATAAGAGCAAGAGCTACTGGCAGGTTGAGGATAAGAGCAAGAGCTACTGGCAGGGATCAGGAAAGGACCAGACTCCAGCACACATATCCCCCAACCTCTATAGTAGAAGAGGAGCAAAGAGAGACCAAAAGATTGCTCAGATATCTTTTTTACACCTAAATTAAAGATAATTAAATAAAGTTATCATAAAGATAGGATGTGAGGAATCCCATAATAGAGGGGCCATATATTTACTGACCTACAAATGCACTCACTCAGCTATCTTTCTTCACTTATATCCCCCGTGTGTCTCCCTCCTCCCCCCCCCCCCCCGTGAGCTCCGCTCAGATGGTAAGTCCCTCCTATCTGTACCCTTCTCTTCCTCTGCCAACTCCAGACTCCATCCCTTCTATCTTGTTGTGCTGTATACTTGGAACAAGCTGCCCAAATCCCTACAGCAGGCTCAGTCTCTGGCAGTGTACAAGGCCCAGTTAAAAGCCCACTTCATCAAGAGTGCTTTCAACTCCTAACTCCTCTCACCTTGGGTTCTGCATCCCTAACCCTATATGTTATGTCTGTCTGTCCAAGTTAGATTGTAAGCTCTTCTGAGAAGGGACTGTCTATTAAATGCCAAAATGTACAGTGCTGCGTACACCTTTCAGTGCTATATAAGTGATAAATAGTAGTATTAGTAATGCATTTTTTCATGTCTTATCATGCATGGGGGAGGGGGATTACCAAAAGCAATGACTGAGAAGATCTCAGATTTTGTACTGGAATGTAACAGATAAGTCAAATAGGTACTTAGGAGTGCTGGCAAGAGTGGCCTTAAAGGCTAATAAGGATTTTAAACCCCCTACAATAGAGTAGTGGCAGCTAGCGTGCCTGGAGGAGAAATATGATCTGGTTTCTTAGCATGCATAATGAGTTTTACTGCACTATTTGGAATTAGTTGAAGGTGCTTCAAGCTATTTTGCAGATGCGAAGTGAGAATAGCATTAAATTAATCAAATCTAAAAGAACAAAGACATGGACAAGAACTAATAAAACCTAATTTCCTAGCAATGGACAAAGAACATGGAACTGACAGAAAAAAAAATGCTTCCTGAAAATAGTAGAAACATGTGAATGAGAATTGTATATTTCAAGTAAGTCCAGGGTATTCTTTAGACTCAACAAGAAATCACTGATAGACTGTAAGGAAAAAATTATTCCTACTTATTATAGTATACTCTCCAGCATCAACTTCTTTGACTATCCTGAAACGTTCTTCTCATTGCAACATACCACCCAGCCATGGCTCTAAAAACACAGGCATCTCCTCATTAAGATTAATTTAACAAGTCTAAGTACAATATCAGTTAGTGTATCTCTTAAATGTTAATTCCTACTGTATTATTGTGTCTTAATAATAAAGTCTTTTAACAGCGTTCCTGAAACTCATAGATTGGAATCACCCAAATGCTTCTTTCTGAGACTGAGAAACATCCCTTCTAATATGCAAATGTTCATATGTAAATAAGTCACAAAAACCTTAATGGATTTCTTTTCTCTATACCAGGGGTCCCCAAAGTCCCTCCTTGAGGGCCGAATCCAGTTGGGTTTTCAGGATTTCCCCAATGAATATGCATGCACTGCTCTCAATGCATATTCATTGGGGAAACCCGACTGGATTCGGCCCTCAAGGAGGGACTTTGGGGACCCCTGCTCTATACATTAGTCTGCTGGTCCTCCAACGCCTCCATTTCCTCTTCACCTGTGGGTTCAGCATGATTTTTATTATTTTCTGCCTCCAAGGGTTTGTGTTCCATCTTGTCCTCAGCACTCACCATCAGTGTGAAGTGAATGGGTGAAATATAGCCCTGTCCTTTTGCTAATGTAGATAACTTTGGTTATGCGTAAGAGAATTGGCTACTCTTTTTCTGTTCCTGTTGTGTAAGCAAATCCCCCCCCCCCACCCATGTTTAGAAAATTTCTCAAGACACAATGAATTATAGATGCCTTTTTTAGCCAATAATTTTCTGCTTTGCACAATTGATGAATTATTCAAAATTCTCATTATATAAGCTATGATATTAGTTGGTAGATATGATTTCTGATGATTGTTTATATGTCTGTTTTATTATGTTTTTACAAAATTATGTATGTAAATTATGGAAACCATTTAGTTTTAAACAGTATAGAAATTTTTTTAAATAAATAAATAAAATGGTGTGGTATATTTTTCCTCTTCTATATGTATTCCTTATCACACTATTTAAGATTTGGAATAATTAATCTTCAATCTGTGGTGCTCTAAGCTAAGTGGCTACAGTATCTAAATATGGGTTAATATTTTTCAGATCTGGAAGCAATGGTGGTTATTTTAGAAGCTCTATTCTTGTTTTAGATGTCTGAAAACTTGCGTTTAGACAGTCATCCAAATTCTAATTTTACAAAGGCAAAATGTAGATGTCTAACACTGTAGAACATCTATATGGCAAAGGGGTGTGGCCTGGGCATGTTTTAGGTAGGATTAGAGAGGGACCAAAATATGGACATGCAGCTCCAATCCCATATCTAAAAAGACCTGGTACATTGCACATCCAGGCTACAGGAAATTGCTCTGATTGAGCAGCTGTCCACTGGAGGAATTAAGGTGTTACACCATCTTTCCAGTGGTCGCTGTGCCCCTTCCTCTCCCCCAAATGTAAAATTGGCAAGGGATCCCAGGCTGTATGACAGCTTCAGGTAATATAGCCATTCTTAATTGAGTAAATGCAGGTCTAAGAAGTAGTCTAATAGTTGCAGTAGCCTTAGAATCTGTTCAAATCCCACTTCAGCTGTGTTTTGTTGTTGTTTTTTTAATTGTGAGCCCTCCAGGGATAGAAAAATATATACTATACCTGAATATATAGTCTAAAGGCTACTGGAGGACTCACAATTTAACAAATCATAAAGAACTGAAGCATTTGAACCACTGCTCTAACATTAAGGTACCCTTTTGCTCCTGCATGTATGGCCATTTTAAAAGCTGAACGTTCCTAAATTGCCATGTCAGAAGTCAATGTCCCTTGTTTTATCCCTGTTCATAATTTGGACTTTCTACTTTGTAAAATGAACGGTTATGCTGGATGTTTCCAGCACATAGATATCCATATCACACGTATTGTAGAACAAGCTGTGAGATGGATGTGTGATATTCTGACTTGCACGTCCATAATTCCAAGTTGGATGCACCTTCTAAAATGTTGCACCAAATTAGCTAGATATCTCTAGCATATACTCAGTGGCATAGTAAGGGTGAGAGGCGCCCAGGGTAGTGGTGCTCCTCCCCAGCCTCCCCTGCTGTGTGCACCCCCCCCCCCCTTTTTCCTGTACCTTTTTAACTTCTCTGGTGTGAGCATCATTCCCACATTGATGCTCACCCTTTGACGTCACTTCCTAGGCGCAGGAAGTGACATCAGAGAGAGCACTGATGCCAATGCAGACAGCAACCTCATGCCGGAGAAGCAAAAAACATGCGGGGAAGGCAAGGGGGCACGCAACAAGGAGAGGGTAGGAGGGGGCGGAAAGGAGGAGGGGTGATGCACCTTCAACAAAACAGTGCCCGGGGAAGACCGCCCTGCCCTCCCTCTCTTATTTCGGCACTTCATTTACTTACTCCATAGTCTTGAATGATAGTCACAAGTCACTGACTGCTATGAGCCTTGTTGTGATCCTATTGCCTCTACAATCTCCGATGTATGCTGTTGCTGCTCCAGCTCTTGGATCTCTTGGGACTCTGACTCTCTCTGCATGTTCTCTGAAGTGGGTGGGGCTTGCAACTGCTCTGGGTTAGCACTGACATCCTGTTAAGTAGGCGATACTGCTTCAAATGAGGGCTCGGCCATGGAAGATACGTTTGGTACAGGAGGCCCCTGCAATGGTGTGGACTGCGTCACCTTCGTCACCGCCCTGCTTAGGATTGATGTTGCGTTTGCCGTAATTGTGGGCATTGCCGCTTCTTTTGCAGTGGAGGCATCGGCAACTGTGATTGCAAAGTCATAACTCCACGCACTGCTAAATGGTAACCCTATAGAAACATAGAAACTGATGGCAGAAAAGGGCCACGGCCCATCCAGTCTTTCCACACTAATGACCCACCCCTACCTTCCCCTATGTAGAGATCTCACATACCAATCCCATTTTGTCTTAAAATCTGGTACGCTGCTGGCCTCAATTACCTATAGTGGAAGATTATTCCAGCGATCAACCACCCTTTCGGTGAAGAAATATTTTCTGGTGTCACCATGAAATTTCCCACCCCTGAGTTTCAACGGATGCCCTCTTGTTGATGTGGGACCTTTGAGAAAGAAGATGTCCTCTTCCATCTTGATATGGCCCGTGACATATTTGAACGTCTAAATCATGTCACCCCTCTCTCTGCGTTCCTCGAGTATGTATGTAATGTTATATTGTAACACTGTGAATGTTAAACCATAACCTGTTCTGAACTCTCTGGGGAGGACCGGATAAACAACCAAATAAATAAATAAAATTATTGTTATATGAAGATTATTATATGAAGACTTCTCCAAGTGGCAATTCAGTTATGAATCATAATTACCGTATTTTCACATAGATAACGCGCACCCGTGTAAAACGCGCACACGGGTATAGCGCGCAAAAAACACATATTTATGTACATAAATTTTTATATACCGCTCACACCCGTATACCGCGCATGCTGCCCGACTCTCCTTTCGCCCGCCCCGACTCTCCTCTGGAGACCCCGACTCTGTTTTCGCCCGCCCCGACTCTCCTTTCCTCCTTGAAGTCCTGTCCCTACCCTGAAAGCCTGATGCCCCCCCCGACGTCCGATTCACCCCCCCCGCAGGACCGCTCGCACCCCAACCCCGAAGGACCGCTCGCACGCACCCGCACCCCCACCCTGAAGGACCGCTCGCACCCCCACCCCGAAGGAGTGCTCGCACTCCCACCCCGAAGGACCACTCGCACCCCTACCCGAAGAACCGCTCGCACCCCCACAGCCTCCTCCCCCTCCCCCATGGAGAAGCAGTCTACCTTGTTTCCAGATGCCAGCGAGCTCAGCTGTTTTCTCTGCCGGCGGTCCCGCCCCTTCTCTGAGCCCTGCTGCGCTGCTTTTTCTTCCGGCGGTCCCACCCTTTCTCTGACATCAGAGAAAGAGCGGGACCGCCTGAAGAGGAAGCAGCGCAGCACAGGGCTCTGAGAAGGGGCAGGACCACCGGCAGAGGAAGCAGCTGGGCTGGCATCCGGAAACAAGGTAGACAGCTTCTCCATGGGGGAGGGGGGGAGGCTGTGGGGGTGCGAGCGGTCCTTCGGGTGGGGGTGCGAGCGGTCCTTCGGGGTGGGAGTGCGAGCGCTTCTTCCGGGTGATGAATCGGGCGTCGGGGGGGGGGAACTATGTAAAAAAAATTTTGTACAACGCGCTCACGCGTATAACGCGCAAGGGTATGCGCGGTTTGTAAAAACCACGTATAACGTGCGCGTTATATGCGAGAAAATACGGTACTCTTGCTGAAATGGAATCTTCATTATTAAGTTGGGAATGCTTGGTTCCCAGACATAGTAACTATGAAGTAATATGCTTTACTAATGAACCAACTGTCTCAGAGCAAGTCTGGAAAAACATTCACCTCTATTTATGGACTTCTCTTTTTTTATTTTTTTTTAGTTCAAAATATTTGATTGAATTTTTTTCCGAAGAGTAAATAATTAGCATAGAAATGAATTGAACTGATCTGAGCAGATATTCAGCAGCTGACGTGTTAAGTGCCACTGAATATGGGTGGTTGGGTGGCCCCAAGCAATTTACTTCCCCCCCCCCCTTTTATGAAGTCGCTTTAGGCTTTTTTATCACCAGTCGTGGCAGTATAAGCTCTGATGCTCATAGGAATTCTATGAGTGTTGGAGCTGATACTGCTGTGGCAAGTGATACAAAAAGCCCAACGCAGTTTCGTAAAAGGGGGACGGAGCCTCTTCTGCCCACTTAAATTGCTTTGATTATCAGACTCTTTGGCCCTGATTTTGCAAAGTGCGTCCCGATTTTAGGCAGCTGTAGGCGTCCTACAACTGTCTAATCAGCCAATTGGGATGCACATTTAAAAAAAAAAAATGCTCCCCAGGCAGGCCGCCTTTATTGAAGGCGCCTACGGGAGCCTAGGGAGGCCCGCAAGACCGCCTAAGCTCGCCTAAGGGCCTTAGGCGAACCTAGGCGGCCCTACGCGTCTCCCTAGTAGAGGAAGAATTTACCTTTGGTTTGGAGCTTCTTTAATTTATTTGCCTAACTTAAATTTCATTCTGATGAACTGGATTTGAGCAGAGTCAGAATGACAGATGCTTCTGCAGCTTTGTACTTTTCACACTGTAACATCCTGGCATGTGGTGGCATAATGTTCTGGAATGCAAATTTCAGTTATCTGACCATTGCCAGAAAGATGATTCACAAGTTGGGCAGATTGCTCCTTGGAATTAAACAACATGATTAGATTATCAGTAAATTTATTTTTGTTATCAATTTGGAAATGTGTGTCAGACAGAGACAAATATATTGTTTTCTTTCTTTTTTTTAAAAAAAATTCTTGGTTCAGAATTTCTTAACCACTGTCTATTGCAAGATACATTTTTATTTTTTCTTAATTGTACCATCATGTTTTAAAATATCAACAGAGGACCAGAGCCATTGACCTTGATCCTAGGACTGTTAAATTAATCCAAACCAACAGACCCTCAAATTAGGGGACATGGTCAATTAAAGTCATTAATGTGTCATTTACTATTTTTTAATGAACAGGTGGTAATATTATACAGATCGCTACACTATTCCACTAATTCTATATATAACATTCAAAAGTGCATGCACAAATTACACTCACAATTTAACCGCATAATGAGATAATCAATTAGCGCTAATCAGCACAATTAGAATTGATATGTGTATCCTACTAGGCACCATTCTATAAAGATGCACATGTAAATTCTTATGTGCAGATTTCGCTCCCCTCCAATCCATCCAGAATTCAGCTGCATGAGTCATATTCCGGGAGAGCCGCTATACTCATGTTACGCTTTTCCTAAAGTCACTTCATTGGCTTCCCATCCATTTCAGACTACAAATCAAAGTCCTCTTACTGACCTACAAATGCACTCACTCAACTGCCCTTATGAGCCCCCACATGAGCTCCGTTCAGCTGGTAAGTCCCTCCTATCTATGCCCTTCTCTTCAACTGCCAACTCCAGACTCCATCCTTTCTGTCTTGCTGCACCATATGCTTGGAATAAGCTGCCCGAATCCCTAAGGCGGGCAGTGTTCAAGGTCTAGTTAAAAGCCCACCTCTTTGACAGTGCTTTCAACTCCTAACTCCTCTCACCTTGGGTTCTACATCCCCAACCCTATATGTAGTGTCGTGTATGCTTAGATATTCAATATTGGGCCATGTCCAGATGCTGGCATTAAACATTTGAGTATGTGTAGGCAGCTGTCATTTACTGGTTAAGGCTTAACCATTAATCCAATGCCAGATAATGAAAATGAATAAAGAGAGGACTGTATTTTGTGTGGTATAATTTGACCAGTTGCCTTACCTAGTTAACCCCCCTCCCCCCCCATTTGTGAATTCCTATGAGCATCATAGCTAGTACCACCGGGGCTGGCGCTAAAACCACACTATTCTTTGGTAAAAAAAAAAAAAAAAAAGGGAGGGGGTAAGTGATGAATATTGGCACTTAACTGTGTATATGCTGACTCCACTCCTGGACCGCCCACAACATAGCCAGTTTCGGCTTAGATGGTTAAAGGGGATATTCATTGGCACTATTTAGTTAAATGCTATTGAATATCCCTGGGTAGCTCGAGATAGGCGAATTAACCAGGCAGGAACTTCTGCTGCCTAGTTAAATTGCTTTGAATATTGCCCAATGCCCATTATTTAGATTTGGCATTCATATTTGGGAAAAATAACATTTCCCATTATTTGTATTTGGCCGAATAGTAAAATATGTAAAATATTTGGTACAGCTCTAGAAGCAATAGTTAAAGAGTTGTCATTGTTCCTAACTCATTTAGTCTTGAGCAACATGTGCAGTCAATTGACATTAATTATAAACTATTTCATACCAACTGGTGTGTGTTATTTCAGAAAGAATAATGAAGTCAAGGCATTGCTAGTCATCCTTGAGTACATCTTCACACTGTGTTCATTGTTTTCAAAACCAATGTATTCCACAAATCCCCACAGTGTTCTTATCTGCAGCTCATAAACTAAAGACTTGTCAGTGTGATTTGCATATTGTCCCACACATCAACCACTTTTTCAATTCCCTGTGTGCAGGTTCTATTTCATTCACTCGTTCACGCTCACATATATAAACAAGAAATACGCATTTCTTCACACACGTTCACATAATCCTGTCCGGATGGACTCACATGGCAGTGACAGCAACGCTCAGGTGCCTATAAAATTTTGGAGCAATTTCCTTTGTTGATTATGCTTAAATCTGGGTCTGGCAATTTGGAGGCACTTTTTAAAGTAACGTTTGGGTATCCTGGATAGATTTAAGATAGCTTTTAATACGAGTAGAAATGGAAGGTAGAGGCTTTCTTTCAAGTGACATCCTGGTGACATCTTGTTTATTGGTGGCCCTTGTACAGGCCACTCTCACCCCCACCTGAGTCTGCCAGGAGCAGCTGGTTTAGCTATTAGTTTTGTTTATATCTCTGTGCGTGTCACTGAGGGGATGGAGAAGGCTAAGAGAACAACAAAATGTGATTTATTTTTCTATCAGGTGGAATATTTTTGAAGAAGAGGGTGTACAGCTGTGGTATATACTTTATATTTATTCTCTATATTTTAAAATGAATTATCCTTTAAGGGATCTTATTCCCAGTGTTACTCATTGTAACAGACTCCCCTGATGATTCCCTATAAAAGACAGAAAGAGGTGATGGTTCATTTAAGATCAAGCCTGTAAAAAACACAGCTGGATGTTTGCTTTTTTTGTATATGAAATTTGGCACACAAGCTACTGAGTGCTAGCCACCTGATGCTTGTGTGTTGGGGTAAGACCCCCTTGCCAACTCAAAGATGAAAAGAGGATGCAGTGGGGAAGACGAGGTCATGTTGAGGAAGGACAGCTGGACTCAGATTACATGACCCTGTATGATCAATGCCGTGACTTCATCTGCTTAAGAACTGAAGAACTGCAACCCTGAAAGTGGAGGAGGTAAAAACATCCAAGGGAGAGGAAGAACCAAAGCTCAAAATCCCTAAAGTTGCTGGATCCATGGCCACTAGGAAGAAAAGATAGTTGTGGTTGGTGATTCCCTCCTGAGGGGTACAGAGGTGTCCATCTGTAGACCAGCATGATATCCCGTGAAGTATGCTGACTGCCTGGTGCCAAAATTCAAGATATTATGGAGAGCTTGTCAAGACTCATCAAGCCTAATGACTATTATACAATGCTATTCCTCCATGTTAGCACAAACAATATTGCTAGGTACCCCTCTGAAAGTATCAAAAGTGCTCTAGGAGAGAAGATGAAGCAGACAGTGGTTTCGTTAATTCTCCCTGTTAAGGGTCAAGACCAAAGCAGAGAAGCTTGCATCCTGGAGATCAACACATAGCTGTGCGTATGGTATAGATGAGAACATTTTGGTTTCCTGGACCACGGGATGATTTTCCATGAGCAGAGATGGTATGCATCTATCAAAGGGTAAAAATATCGTCAACAGCAGACTGGCCAACCTACTGAAGAGTCATTGGGGCTGGGTGATCCAAGTTCTCAGGTAAGTGAAACATTAACCACCTACACACATGGGGGGAAAAAAAGGGGTGATGTCTGCAAGGCAGTATATACTAATGGGAAATAAGATTTTGAATCTAGAGGCTGTGATGGAAGAGACTGATTTGGATTTAGTTGCAATCACGATGATGTGATTCATGAAAAACCATAATTAGGATATAGTTATTCCAGGCTATAATCTGTTCAGAAAATACAGGATAGGTACAATTCTGGAGACTGCACCTTCAAAAAGATATAAACGGGATGTAGTCGGTCCAGAGGAAGGATAAGAACATAAGAACATAAGTTAGAGGAAGAGGAAGGATACAAAATGGTTGGTGGCCTTTGTCAAAAGGCATAGGAGGACACATCTCAATATGTATACTTTGGAGGAAAGACGGGAGAGGGGAGATATGATAGAGACATTTAAATACCCAAGTGGCATAAATGTGCATGAGGCGAGTGTCTTTCATTTGAAAGGAAGCTCCAGAATGAGAGGGCATAAAATGAAGTTAAGAGGTGATAGGCCTGAGATTTTGAGCTGGTGCTAAACCTGGGAGCTGATGAAAGCTTGAGGAGGAGGACAAGACAGTATCAAAGACCAAAATGAATGACTGGATATTATATTTTTGGAGCAATGGATCAGTGAAGACTTACCAGGGTACATAACAATGGCAGACAAAGGGCATGGTAGCCATCAGTGAAGAAAGAAACAAAGCTGTGCTCACCTAATTCAACTGTACCTTACGCCAGCTGCACTTTGATTTGCATCTCTCTCGGACAACTATAAATCATCCTGTCTTACCAATCCCCTCAGATGGAAGTTGGGCCACCCTCTTGTCTCAAGTGAGGCTTTCTACCTATGTGGCTGGCAGGCATCTTGAGCCTTTAATTATGGGTCAAGGCTTTGTTGAGGTCCTAATCATCCACACACACATATCTTTGTTACAATATTACCTCAATTCTTAGGTTTCTTCTTTCACTGCCAGCCTGTCGACTTTCCCTTATTCATCTGCAGCTCCTTCCTTGCTTCCATTTTTATCCCTTTTATTTCTTTGTTGCTTCTTTCTCCAGTTCATCCCCTCTTCCCTAGCCCCTATTTTATTTCATTTCCTCTGTTCCTATGTCTCCGCCAGCTTGTTGCCTCTCTTTGAAACTACCTGTGTGTATTTTTAATTGCCAAAGGAGTTTGTCTGAAGAGGTTAATAGCTCCATGGTACTCCCTTGCCTGATTGACTTCAATGGTCTCGGGGAGACAATAGACCTACAGAACTTTTATTTGTCAGATAACCCAGTTACAAGTGCTACTTTCCCTTCAAGCTTTGCTCAAGGTACAAGTGACTCAAAGTGCCACATGGATAAGCAATTTTAATTGCATCAAGTCCACTCAAGCATATTCTCATGTCAGGACATGCTTGAAAAGCCTTGATACAATTAAAATTGCTTATTTAGAGGAAGTTTTGCATTACTTGTGCCTTGATTTAAGCCTGATAGAAAAGCAGCATTTGGAAGTGAATTCTTTGTTGTAAAGAATGTCTGTAAATCTCTGATCTTCTAGCTATACTGTTCAATAGTATGGAACTTCTCCACTCTCTCTTGCAATGCTATCATATCATGACACCTGATAAACTGTTGCAGATGTCTAGTGAAATCGATAAACAATATATCCATGTTCAACTATTTAAAGTTAACAACGCTAACTAAATATTTTCCATGAGATTCTATACACATTAAAAACCTTGAATTGTAAGTAACTTGGTTTGCAAGTGTTTTGCAAGACAAGCAAAACATTTGATTAAATTTTAACTTGATATACAAGTAAGGTCTTGCAATACAAGTACATTCAGTATACACACATCACAACTGAGCCAATGGCTCTTCTCTCTTTGACACTGCAGGAGTCTTGTAATGCGAGTACGTATAGTATATTGTATTAAAGTTTTTGGGTCGTGGAACAAATCGTCTGAGTTTCCATTATTTCCTATGGGGAAATTTGCTTTGTATTACAAACATGCTTCTGGAACCTGTTCTTCAAGGATCAAATTTTTAATTATGATTTTATTAACAGTAAATTTATCTTGGAGGGTGAATCCCAGAATGTGGACTATATGTTGAAATTTTCTGTTTGACTAATATATTACACTAGTGTTTAAGCCCGTTACATTAACGGGTGCTAGAATATATGTCTGTCTGTCTGTCTTTCTTTCTTTCTGTGTCTCTCCCTGCCCCTGTCTCTCTCTTCCTTTCTTTCTTTCTCCCTCCCACTGTCTGTCCTTTCTTTCTGGTTCTCTCTCTGACACCCTGTCTGTCTTTCTTTCTTTCTGTCTCTCTCCCTGCCCACTGTCTTTCTGTGTTTCTGTCTTTCGTTCTAATGCGCTGCCTGCCTGCCTGCCTGTCTTTCTGTCTCTCCATGGCCCCTTTCTGTCTCCCCTCTCCTAAAGCAAACCAAGATTGCTCCCAGGCCCCCTTTCCCCCTCCGTCCCCTCAACTTCCCTGTGCAGCAGCAGCAGCATTTCCCTCCCACCCTTCCCTGTGCAGCAGCAGCAGCATTTCCCGGCCTTCCCTGTGCAGAAGCATCATTTCTGCTCCCCCCACACACACACTTCCCTGTGCAGCAGCAGCATTTCCAGGCCTTCCCTGTGCAGAAGCAGCATTTCCCTCCCACACACACACACATTTCCCTGTGCAGCAGCAGCAATTCCCGGCCTTCCCTGTGCAGAAGCAGCATTTCCCGCAGCCTCCTTCCCAGCCACCGCGTTTAAATTCACAGAAAAGTGCTGCGCCGCACTACCGCTGTCTTCGGCGTCTTCTATCCACTGCGGCCAACCCTAGTGGAAACAGGAAGTAGTCAGAGAGGGCAGGTCGCAGTGGACAGAAGACGGCAAGGCCAGCGGTGTAGCGCTTGTCTATGAATTTAAACACGGCGGCTGGGAAGGGGGCTGCGGGAAGGTTTTGGCGGTGAGTGAGCCGGCGAGAAGGTTTTGGCTGTGAGTGAGGATGGGAGGGGGGAGTCGCCAGCTGTGCTGTGGCGCATGCGCCTCAAGCCACCGCCACGGACGGACACAACACATGTCAGGTCCCCGCATCCTCCTAAGTGCGCATGCGCGCTTAGAGGATTATTATTATAGATTACATTACATTAGAGATTTCTATTCCACCATTACCTTGCGGTTCAAGGTGGATTACAAAATAATTATAAATGGTGGGTTACAATATAGGATCATTGGTGAATTCAAGAGAAGTTGAGAAGGCGGATTACAAAAGAGATATAAATGGTGGGTTACATTAGAAGATCATTGGTGAATTCAAGAGAAGTTGAGAAGAACTGGTAGTATCTGTGGGGCAGAGTGAAGGCAGGAGGATGGAAGGTAATTGATATGTTAAGAGTGTTTCAGTGATTTCTTGAAGAGTATCGTTTTTATTTCTTTTCTGAAGATATTGTATTCGGGGTGGTTATCAGTAGGTTGGAGATTTGGTTATCCAGTTTTGCTGTTTGTGTTGCTAGGAGGCCGTCATACAGTTTTTTCCATTTGACTTCTTTGATTGGAGGGTGTGTGAAAGGGGTGTGTGTTTTTCTGTCTGGGTGACGTAGTTTGGTAGAGGCGGTTGTTTAGGTCTGTCTCCGTTTAACGATTTAAGTAGCATGCAGTAGAATTTAAATAGTATTCTTTCTTGAATTGGTAGCCAGTATAAGTCGATGTATGCTTTTGTAAAATGGTCATGTTTCTTCAGTGAGTAGATGAGTCTCAGAGCTGTATTTTGGATTGTTTGTAGTTGTTTAGTCATTGTTGCAGGGCAGGGGAGGTAGAGGATGTTGCAGTAATCCAGTAGGCCTAGTATAAGGGATTGAACTATGAGCTGGAATTGTGGTCTTTCGAAGAATTTTCGTTCTTGTCTTAAATTTCTCATAACTGCGAAAGATTTCTGTATTGTTTTGTTTATTTGAGGCTGCATGGTGCAGCATCTGTCTATAGTCATTCCTAAGTTTTAGGGTGGTTTGAATGGGGTAGTTGATTGAGTTGTTTTCTATATTGGTTAAGGTTGGGGCTTTGCTATTTTCGAGGAGGATGAATTTTGTTTTGTCTGGGTTGAGTTTCAATTTTTGATCTTTCATCCAGGTCGCTACTGCTTCTGGTGTTCGATGTAGTGTGTCTGTCATGGCGATCTTTGGTTGATCGAACGGTATGAGGATGGTAATGTCATCTGCATAACTATAGGAGGTAATGTCTAGATTGTCCAGGTATGTTCCGAGGGAGGCAGTATATAGGTTGAATAGAATAGGGGATAGTGGGAATCCTTGAGGTACGCAGCAGGGGTTGGACCAAGGTTCAGATTTTACTTTATCCGATTTTACTCTGTATGTTCTGGATTTCAGGAAGCCTTCAAACCAAGAGTATACTTTATCAGAGATACCTATTGTGTCCAGAATTTGCAGTAAGATGTTATGGTCTACCAGGTCAAATGCTGTGGTCAGATCCAGTTGTATGAGCAGCATTTTTTTTCCCAGTGCTAAGATGTTGTGTCCATAAGGGATCCCAGTAATGTCTCTGTGCTGAAGTTGGTTCTGAAGCCAGACTGTGTGGGGTGAAGTATGTTGTGGTCTTCTAGATAGTCGGCGAGGAGTTTGGCTATTAGACCTTCTGTTAGTTTGACATATAGAGGTATTGAAGCAATACCTCTATATGGATGGCTGGTCAGTTGGTCCTTTTGGGTCTTTTTGAATCGGGGTGATGATGATTTCGCTAAGGTCGGTTGGGAAAAGGCCATCTGCGAGCATGGTTTGTATCCAAAGTAGAAGTAGAGTACGGAATTTTGCACTGGGGTTCCTTTTACGAAGGTGCGCTAGCGTTTTGAGCTCACGCACCAGATTAGCACGCACTATCTGAAAAACTACTGCCTGCTCAAGAGGAGGCAGTAGCGGTTAGTGCGTGCAGAATTTTAACGCACGCTATTCCATGCGTTAAGGCCCTAACGCACCTTTGTAAAAGGAGCCCATGGTTAAGGGTATGTCCAAAAAATGGCATAAATTGGTACTTTTGATAGAGTAAAAAATGGATTCACTTGTAATCATTCTATACAATTCAGGATTTTGTAGAGTACTGCAGGGTTCGGTGTTCAGACCCATGCTCATCAACATATTTATAAATGACTTGGAAAATGGTACGACAAGTGATATGATTAAATTTGCAGACGATACAAAGTTATTCAGAGTAGTGAAGACGCGGGAAGATTGTGAAGACCTGCAATGTGACATAAACATGCTCGAGAAATGGGCTGCAACATGGCAAATGAGGTTTAATGTGGATAAGTGTAAGGTGATGCATGTCAGTAACAAAAATCTTATACACAAATAAAGGATGTCCGGTGCAGTACTTGGAGAGACCCCCCAGGAAAGAGACTTGGGAGTACTGGTTGACAAGTCGATGAAGTCGTTTGTGCAATGTGCGGCAGCGACAAAAAGGGCAAACAGAATGCTGGGAATGATTAAGAATGGGATCACAAACAGATTGGAGAGGGTTATCATGCCACTGTGTAGAGCCATGGTACGCCCTCACCTGGAGTACTGCGTTCAGCACTGGTCGCTGTACATGAAGAAGGACACAGTACTACTCGAAAGGGTCCAGAGAAGAGCGATTAAAATGGTAAAGGGGCTGGAGGAGTTGCCATATAGTGAAAGGTTAGAGAAACTTGAAAAGAGGAGACTGAGAGGGGACATGATCAAAACATTCAAGATACTGAAGGGAATAGACTTAGTAGATTGTTCACCCTCTCCAAGGTGGAGAGAACGAGAGGGCACTCTCTGAAGTTAAAAGGGGATAGATTCCGTACAAACGTAAGGAAGTTCTTCACCCAGAGAGTGGTAGAAAACTGGAACGCTCTTCCGGAGGCTGTTATAGGGGAAAACACCCTCCAGGGATTCAAGACAAAGTTAGATAAGTTCCTCCTGAACCAGAACGTACGCAGGTAAGGCTAGACTCAAGGCACTGGTCTTTGACCTACGGGCCGCCACGAGAGCAAACTGCTGAGCACGATGGACCACTGGTCTGACCCAGCAGTGGCAATTCTTATGTTCTTATGCTCTTATTACTTTGTTTCCATACATTGATAAATTAAATATAAATAATAATTAAAGAAGAAAAAGATAAATAGCAGTCCTATCTTTGTGTGCTAACATATGACCAGTTAGCTGTAAATATTGAGTTAAACATGAATACACTAGCTGGCTTTAAAAAAATAAAATCCAGATAATCAATGTTGATGTTTATTGAGTTTTTGATATACCGCATAATCCAACATGTGGGCCTAAATGATATATAATATTAAAAAGAGATTTAGGAAAGTAATTCCAAACAAAGATAGGAAAAAAATACATTAATTGATTAAAGAAAAAAGAGCTAAAATTAATAAAAACATAATAAGGAAAGGAAACAATGCAATGAGAGGGCATAGGATGAAGTTAAGAGGTGGTAGGCTCCGGAGTAATCTGAGGAAATACTTTTTTACGGAAAGGGTGGTAGATGCGTGGAACAGTCTCCCGGAAGAGGTGGTGGAAACAGAGACTGTCCCCCTCTTTTACAAAGGTGTGCTAAGCTTTTTAGCACGCGCTAAACGCTAACGTGGGCATGTTATCCTATGAACACATTAGCAGTTAGCGCACGTGTTGATTTAGCAAGCGCTAAATCCACACTAAAACACTTATCACACTTTGTAAAAGAGGGCCTCTGTCTGAATTCAAAAGGGCCTGGTATAGGCATGTGGGATCTCTCGGAGAGAGAAAGAGATAATGGTTATTGCGGATGGGCAGAATAGATGGCCCATTTGGCCTTTATCTGCCATCATGTTTCTATGTTTCATATTTTAATTGTCAAATTGTTAATCTCCTGAGTTCCCCAGGAAGTGCACCAGATCCAGGAAAAGGCGAAAACATCAAGGTGGAGTGAGGTTAAATGCTTTTTTCAGAGTAGAGTCTTTAATAAGACCTTTAACTTTGGAAAGCTTGTTTCACGGTGGATGTATGGAGGGAGGACATTCCACAGTTTGGGCATTAGGAAGTAAAAAGCAACTTTTCTAGTGGTCTCATAATAGGTTTGGAGAGGAGCTGGACGGCCATTGCTGCTTCGCATCGATGGACCAAAAATGGCCAGAGTGCAAAGTTTTATGAGTTTGGCATAGAATATTAAAGATGTGACAAAATTGTATGGGTAACCAATGTAAGCTTAAGAATAACGGGGTTAACTTATCGAAGTGACAAGCATCTATTCTGTCCATCCGCAGTAACCATTATCTCTTTCTCTCTCCGAGAGATCCCACGCGCCTATCCCAGGCCCTCTTGAATTCAGACACAGGCTACTGTTTTATCAGGGTTAGGTACAAGACGATAGCTGGTTTACCATGTTGACAGAGCAGAGAAGCAGGACTGAAAGGGGGGAGGGCTAAATCCAGGTAAAAATGAGAGCAAGGGTAAACTAATAAAATATTGTCAGCATAGACGAAAATTTGATATTGTAGGTTTGAATGAGAATTGCTAGGGAACTAATGAAGATGTTGAAAAGTAATGGAGAGAGACGTGAACCTTGTAGAACCCCACAGACAAGACTATGGCCTTTTGAAAGTTTGTGATGGTGAGAAGCTGTGTTTGAGTTTCTGGATAGAAATTATGAGAACCAGGCCCAAACCTTGCCCGCAATTCCTGTTTCTATAAGCCGGGCAAAGAGTAAATGATGATACACCAAGTTGAAGGCAGCTGGCAAATCTAGTGAAACAAGTAGGGAGATTTTGCTGACATCAAGAGGGGCATGTAAGTCGCTTAGCAGTGTGGTAATGACAGTCTCAGAATTGTGAAATGAATGGATTCCTGCTTGATTTGGGTGCACAATTAGGGGCTGATTCCTTAAATGGGCATCCTGATTGTAGGTCTACCACTATCTGGCAGCTAATTGGTATGCATGCTTTTAGAAAAAAAATCCTAAGGCAGGATGCCTACACTGTAGGCATTTGTAGCAGGTCTAGGGAGATGGGTAGGGGAAACTAAACTTGCCCAAGGTGGGGCATGGGCATGGTTTTGCCTGGAAGTGGCCTTGGATGTGTTTAAGCGGTCCTAGGCATCTCCCTAGAGCCATGACAGACACCTGAAATGTAGGCCAGCAAAATGGCTGGCTGAGCTGATTGCACCAAGGGAATTCCAGATCAGTTGAGCTGACAGGACAGGATAGCCTTTGCTATCTGGCCAATCGGAGTCTTAGGCCAATCCCAGTTCATCCCAGGATGCACCAGTCAAGATGCTTTCCCCTCCTTCCAAAGCTGCACAGTTCTCCCGCTCACAGTATGTGACAATGAAATGATCAACACACTGCAGTTGTCGAACCTTCACCTGTCTTTCACCACATACAGGTCACAGACAATACAAATCTGTTCGGCATCAGGATCCATTCCTTCATGCTGGCTTTAACACTTCTTGGTCTCTCACCACATGTGGAACATAGACTGTACAGGTCTGTCCGCCATTGGGCTCTGCTCCCCCATGCTGGATTTGACCACTCTTCTTTGTATCTCGCCATGTGCAGGACACAGACCATACAAGTCAGTCTTGCATTGGGCTGAGCTCCCACTATTCTTGCCTAAGGTAACACCTCAACAGCCATGTTGTATTTCCATCTTCTTTTATTTAAGCATCCCGGTGTCTATCCTATGCATTTTTGAATTTGTTCACAGTTTTGGACTCTATTATCTCTCGAAAGGGCATTCCAAGCCTCCACCACCCTCTCTGTGAAAAGTATTTCCTGATATTCATCCTGAGTCTACCACCCTGCAACCTTCGTTTATGCCCTCTAGTCCTGCTCTGAAAGAGATTTGTTTGAATATTAATACCTTTCAAGTACTTAAAGTTCTGTGTCATTATAGAATAGTATAGTACACAGCTGGAAAATTGACATTTACATTCAAATATTTATTTATTTTAAAATTTTCTATACCGTCTAAAACAGGGGTCTCAAAGTCCCTCCTTGAGGGCCGCAATCCAGTCGGGTTTTCAGGATTTCCCCAATGAATATGGCATGAGATCTATGTGCATGCACTGCTTTCAACGCATATTCATTGGGAAATCCTGAAAACCCGACTGGATTGCGGCCCTCAAGGAGGGACTTTGAGATCCCTGGTCTAAAACTAAACGGTTTACATAATTTACATATATAATTTTATAAAAACATGATAAAACAGACACACAAACAATCATCAGAAATCATATTTACAAACTAATACCAATAGCTTATATAATAAGAATCATGAATAATTCATCAATTGTGCAGAGCGGAAAATTATTGGCTAAAAAAGGCATCTACAAATAATTGCATCTTGAGTAATTTTCTAAACATGCCCTTTTCACTACAGTTTCGTATTTGGCCGACAAATGCCACTATTCTGGGCATTTATATGCCTGCTAGGCTTCTAAATGATGGCACCCACATTATAAGATTACCTCCTTTGAGTCTGAGACTGGTAAAAGGACATCAGCGTGAGATCAATTCACATCTTTGACTTTTATGAATTCTTTTCTTTTTTTCCCTCCAACAAAAAATAATTTGCCACTAAATCCCCTGAAATACAGTCAGCACTAGTTAATCCAGCCTTGGTTTTGCTGTGCAATCTGTATGAAGTACCCAAAGCTTCTGTAATCACCTGTCTTACCAGAAGGGCTATATGTGTTTTTAACTGGTGAACCTGAAGAGCTTTTGTTTTTATGAAAGCAAAAGTAACTTACAAATTGTTTTTTCGTTAAACAAGTTGGTATGGGGATAATTATATAAATAATTTTTCCCATGCATATTGCAAACTATGCTCATAAAATGCCCCTTTTATAATTACCCCTACCTGCAAGTATGTGTGGTGACAGGAACATGTGTTCTTGAACATGCTTCAGGTGTAGACAGAGTCAGACTGGGTTTTGTGAAGCACAGTAGAAGTCACAACTTAACTCATATACAGTTTTTATATAGGACTAAGTTCTATAAATGGCACCTGAAATTTGTCCCTTTCCCTCTAATGAACAGCACTTCGGCCTGGATTCTATAAATCAACTTATGTGTTTTCATAAAAAAAGGAAAAAAGTGAAATGAGAGAACTGGCCAACACTTAGGGCTCCTTTTACAAAGGTGCACTAAGCGTTTTAGCGTGCGCTAACCATGCACTAAAAGCTAACACGTGCATGTCAGTCTATGGATACATTAGCAATTAGCACACGTGTATATTTGGCATGCGCTAAAACGCATAGCGCACCTTAGTAAAACAGGGGGTCAGTATATTTATCACTCTCTATAAATCATATAAATGTTTTTGAAAGAAAAGTCCTTAGTGTGAAAGCATAAGTCAGGAGAGCGCAGTGTTCAATACTTAACTTATGCATTGGCATATTTGCCCAATGCTACACACCATCATCGGACTATCTGTGTGTGCTCAAAATAAATGTGTCCTGAGCCTATCACCTCTTAATTTCATCATATGCTCTCTTATAGAGAGTGATAAGTACACTGAGTGTTGGCCAGTTCTTTCAGTTCATATTTTCCTTTTTTATGAAGAACTTATAAGTTCATTATATAAAGTGTTCTTCCTATTGGGTTTTTGTATATTGGATTCTACAAATGGCACACTAAGGGCTTTCTGTTTTCCTCATCTTCTTTTCACTCTCCATTTCATCCAGCATCTACCTTCTTTCTCTGTCCCTTCTATTTTTCTCTTTCAGTTTCCATTCCCTCCCCAATACTCTGGCATCTCTCCCTTCTCTTTTCCTTTTCTCCTTCCCACCCCAACTCATCCCATGGTCTGGCATCTGCTTCCCTTCCTTCCATCTCTCCCTCTCCCTCCAAGCTCTGGCATCTTCTTTCTTTCCCGATGGTCTGGCTTCTCAGTCTCCTTCCCTTCCCTATCTCATGCCTTGGCATCTCTATTCTCTCCTTCCCTTCAATCTCTTCTTCCCCCCTTCATGCTCTGGTATCTCCTCTCTTTCCTTTCCCTCCCGCCTCCCTTCGCCCTGGTCTGGCATCTCTGTCACCTTCCTTTCCCTTCCCTCATGCCCCAGCATCTCTTCCTACCACTCCATGGCATGACATCTCCTTTCTTCCCTTTCTTTCCATACCTCCTTTCCTTCCCTATGATCTGGCATCTCTCTTTTGTCTCCTATCCTTTCCCTGGTCTTCCTTCTTCCTTCCTCCCTCTCCAATCGAGTGCAGCATTTCTCTCCCCCTTCCCTACCTTCCTTTATCATTATGTAGTCAGTAGCGCAATGTTCACAATTCACTGCTCTTGCCAGTGTCAGTCCTTCCTCTCTGCTGGGTCCTGCCTTTGTGGAAACAGGAAGTAGGCGGGACCTGGCAGAGAGGAAGGCCCAACGCCATCAAAAGCAGCAAATTGGGCCAATCAGGCCTTAGACTTAGTGGGAATGGGCGGACCCGCTATGCCTTTGGCCTGATTGGTCCAGGCTTCTAGAGCCTGGGCCAATCAGGCCTTAGGCTTCGGCGGGATGGGCCGGGAAGGGGCGGGCCCACCACATTTCGATGAGGCGGGCCTGCTGGCTGGACGGGTAAGACCCGTCTGGCCAAAAGAAAAGGTTAGTTTGGTGGGGTGGAGGTTTGGGGGCTGTTAGCGCGGGGGGGGAGTGTGTGGAGGGGGTGCGTCTTCTGGCAGGAGGGATTGGGCACCCTCCTGCCAGCGATCGGTAGTGTCGGGGGGGCATCTTCTGGCATGAGGGTTTGGGCACCCTCCTGCCAGCAATCGGACAGGCGGCCGCGGCCCGCTATACTTATAGCGGCAGAGAGATCCCTTGCTGCGATAAGTGTAGCGGGCTGTGTCTAATCTAACCCGATTCTCTAACCAGCGTCTGTAACATGGACGCCGGTTACAGAATCGGGGCTTAGTGTAGGCCCGATTCTGAATAGGACACCTCTCCCAGGCATCCTATACAGAATCAGGGCCTTAGGGTTCCTTTTACGAAGGTGCACTAAGGTTTATAGCGCACGCACAAAATTACTGCGCTCAATAGTGTGCGGTAGCCGAAAATCTACCGCCTCCTAAAAAGGAGGCGGTTGTGGCTAGCGCTCGGGAATTTAACACGTGCTATTAAGTGCGTTAAGGCCCTAGCACATCTTTGTAAAAGGAGCCCTTACATTTATTGGCCAAGTTGAAACTTATGATCTCAAGAAAGATTGTTATTAGATGTACCCTCATTACATCAGATCCATCTAGGATCATTCCCAGACATTTCTTATCATTGGTTTAAAAATGGTATAATGGGCTTCTTCTAGAGTTACAACACTATCTTTTTTTTTATTTATAAATTTAATAGTTATAATATCAGATGATACAAAGAAAAAAAGGATCTTTATTGTTTTAATTTAGGAGACAAGGTATTTCTTTCAAAGGGCTTATTACTAAGATATGATATAGATATACTGCTTGTTTGTATGAGATATGGTTGATTGATTGACTTAAGAGCTGCTATTTATGGTTTTATGATATATCTATTTTTAATTACTATATAGGTTTAATTTGTTTTTGCATTTTGTGTATGTACTGTTCCTGTTTAGATCATTGTAATAATATAAGATATAAAACTGATAAACATAAATAAATACCGTACATATGTAGGGTTTTTTTAAATGGAACACCTACATGTGGAAACGCGTGCATAGAATATAATGAGTGTGTTAGCATTTAGCGCACGCTAAATCAGCTAGCGCCTTAGTAAAGGTCCCCCTTAATTAGCAGTATAGGTATAAATAAATTTGGTGGAGATGTTCCAGTGGAATGGAGTTTTGTTTAATTTAGAAATCCTTCCAATCTATTGGCATTGTAGTTTACCAATGATTTATGACTCACTGAACTTGGCCTAATATGAGTCAAATAACTGTTTAAGAAACCCTGGGAAATTTACAGTATAATGTCAGTTTTTTAATGCTTGGCTGCAAACATCTGTACTACTGTATACACCTGAGATATAGAAATGCCAATAGGAAAATTTCTGCCACAACACAATCTATATTGGATTTAATTGCAACTGGTAAAGATTTTTTTTAAGTTGTCAAATTAATTCCATTACCTATTTCATAAGAATCTTAGCTGGAGATAATATGAATGCTTTATTGGTGTTTTTCAGTTACCCCAATGTTGGCTGACGAAATTTGATTTCTTACTGATTGTATTTATTTTGTTTTCTTCTAATAATTCTGAATTATTACTGCATGCTTCTTTAAAAGGGACAAATCCTGTACAAATTTCTCAATGTTTGCCCCTATTCAGTTCAAATAATTATTTTATATAAGAGCTGAATCTTGTCACGAACCTAGCCCTAGAGCTGGGCTCGTGCCAAGCTTTGCTAGTGCAAAAGCTAGCCCTGTAATTCAAAGGGCTAATCAGGGAGATAAGGTTAAGCCCAGAGGAAGAAAAATGCTGGACTTTCCCTTTAACTCTGAAGCAAACCACCAGCAAGGGGTGGAGGGTTTAGAGAGGAACAGCTTAGAACAGCCTCTGAGTCATACCTCTCCCTCTGCTGACCCCCAGCTGAGGGTGATTAACAGGAAACCAGGCAAGGCTAGGCAGGCAGTGCAACTAACTCCTCCTCCTGTGAGAACAGGGCGTGGGCGGCTCTGCAATTTAGAGGCTGCTCTCAGAAGGAGAAAGTTAGTCTTCCCTGAGCCAGCTCCAGGAGAAGGCTCACCTGAGGCAGTGCTTCATTCCCAGGATATTGAAAGGCTTGAAGCAGATACTGACCTGGGGCTCAACCAGCAAGCAGTTCCAGAGCCGATGGAATGTTCCCAACCAGATGAACTGACTGAGGATACCGGCATGGACTTAAGCTAAGTAGCTGGACTGGGTGATTAGCAATGTAGCAGTAGTGCTCTGACTGTTTGTTCCTTAAAACAAGTTCTTTTGGGATTGTTTATGTCTGGTGCTGCTGTACTATGCTGAAGCAAGAAAAAAGGAAAAAAAAAACGTTTTTGTTTTTCAACTTTAAAGAGTCATGAGAGCATGAAGTTTATATATTTTTTCTGCTGAAGAATGTAACTGAAGGAAGTTAAGCAAGTGGGGAGAATTCACTAACAACTAGGTTGGGTTAGTGGGGCCATTCGTGGCATTCTGTTTTCAGAAAGTTTAATGGTGAATTCACTTGCTCCCCTCCCCCATTAGCTTTGCTGAGCTGATTGGGGACCAAGCCGGTCTACACTGTTGGAAGTGCTATCTGGATTGTTGTTGGCCTGGTGAATCATAAAGGCAGCAGCATTTTTGGACTTTCATCGTTGGCTTTGAAAGGATTTTCCTTTTGAGTTTTATTATGAGTTTCTACCTACCTAGATGAAGGTGTGAGCTATAATATACCTTTTTTGTATCAGCTACATTTTTGGTTTTTTGCTTGGACTTAATTTATAGTGTGGAGTCTGAACTGTGTGCAAGTAGACTCTCAAGCCAGTGTTCAATAAACTGTTTGAATGGAACCATGAACTGATTCTTTTGTTTTTTTCCTGTTTCATGAATGTAGAAGGGTCCAGCAGGGCTTCCTACCTTTGGAAGCACGTCGGGGTGAATTAAAAGCGAACAGAGCCCAGCTCCATTGAGGATATTGAGGAAGGGGCTTTGTTACAATCTTCAGAAATGCTTCCAGCGGGTGTTCTTTGCATCACTCTGAAATATGCACTATGTTTGTCTTTGATCAACTGCAAGAATTAACTTATTCTCACTGATGTACTCTAACACTATTTATGCCCATTTTTCCACTTTATATATATATATATAAAACAACAACACCCTTATCTGATCATTGTTGAAACTATTAGCTGCGGACTACTACTAACATGTTTCACCATGCAGCTGTTTCAAGAATATCCCTTAAATATGCCACATCACTTCTTTTCTTTTTTAAAAAAATCTTTATTAAATTTCCAAACTACAATTATGTATACAAATAATTCAAGCAACATATAATATTACAAGAAAAGCACAATAAACTTTCAGATATTAATAAGCAATTATTTTCCCCCACCCTTCCACCTAGTAATCAAGAAAATAAATACCCACAAGAAAACTACCTAAAAATTCCCCAAATCAATTCCAGGGCAAACCCCTCCCCCCTCCCTCCCACCCTGGATGTGTATGTTTAAAGGTGAGTAAAATAAAGTTAGTTATCATTCCTTACAAAATTTAGTCAATGGCTCCCAAACATCCAGAAATTTCCTGTAACTTCCCTGCTGTATAGCCATCAAACGTTCCATTTTAAAAGTATAACAAAAAAGATCCCACACATCACTTCTTGAACAACTTCTTCGTTGAAACAACCGCTATCATGTTGGAAGTAGTCCTCAGCTGACAGTTTCAACAATGATTAGATAACATAACATAAGAACATAAGTAATGCCTCTGCTGGGTCAGACCAGAGGTCCATCATGCCCAGCAGTCCGCTCATGCGGCAGCCCATCAGGTCGAGGACCTGTATAGTAATCCTCTATTTATACCCTTCTATCCCCTTTTCCTTCAGGAAATCATTCAATCCCTTCTTGAAGCCCAAAACCGTACTCTGTCCTATCACGCCCTCTGGAAGCGCGTTCCAGGTGTCCCCCACCCTCTGAGTGAAGAACTTCCTAGCACTGGTTCTGAATCTGTCCCCTTTTAATTTTTCTGAATGCCCTCTCATTCTTGTAGTTTTAGAAAGTTTGACGAATCTGTCCCTTTCCACTTTCTCTATGCCCTTCATGATCTTGTAAGTATCATATCCCCTCTAAGTCTCCGCTTCTCCTGGGAAAAGAGTCCCAGTTTCTCCAATCTTTCAGCGTATGAAAGGTTTTCCATACCTTTTATCAAGCGTGATGCTCTCTTCTGAACCCTCTCGAGTATCGCCATATCCTTCTTTAGATACAGCGACAAATATTGGACGCAGTATTCCAGAAAGGGGGGGGGGCACCATCGCCCGATACAACGGTAGGATAACTTCTTTCGTTCTGGTTGTAATACCCTTCTTAATTATACCTAGCATTCTATTCGCTTTCTTAGCAGCTGCTGCGCACTGTGCCAATGGCTTCATTGTCTTGTCCACTATTACCCCCAAGTCCCTTTCTTGGGTACTCTCACTCAATGACAGCCCTCCCATCGTGTAGCTGTATCTCGGGTTTCTGTTTCCTACATACAAGACTTTACATTTCTCTACATTAAACTTCATCTGCCATCTCATCGCCCACTCCCCTAGTTTGTTCAGGTCCCTTTGTAAATCTTCGCAGTCTTCTATAGTCCTAGCCCCATTAAATAGTTTGGTGTCGTCTGCAAATTTTAATACTTCGCACATCATCCCAGTTTCTAGATCATTTATAAATACTTTGAATAGCAGCGGTCCAATCACCAACCCCTGCGGAACACCACTCGTGACCCTTCTCCGGTCCGAGTAGTGGCCCTTCACTCCTACTCTCTGCTTCCTACCTGCCAACCAATTTTTGATCCATCTGTGTTATAGATAGATCCCAAGGAAAGAAACGACTGACCATACTGCCTAGTCACTCTCTCAAAACCGAAACAGCCCGCAAATGCTCCTACTCAAATTTCATACCCAGACTATGGCACATCATCTCCCCCCCCCCATCTGTCAGAACAATAGATGGACTATGAAGCTTCAGGAAGGCCATGAAAACCTTCCTCTTTACAAACGTAGCACCTTAATGACATGTGCCTAGAAACCTAGCACCTCGACCACCTGACCTACTGAACACAAATGCCACTCCTAGTTCAATGTAACTGTGCCACTTAATGTCACTCAGATGCTGTATAGTGAAATATGTTTATATTTTGTCATGTCTATATTGTCAATTATGTCATGTCTCAACCATATTGGGAATGTACCTTTGTAACCCGTTCTGGGCTCCTTTAGGAGGACAGGCTAAATAAATGAGCAAATAATTAAATAAATATAAAGTTTTGGAGTACATTAATGAGAATAAGTTAATTCTAACAGCTGATTGATAACATAGTGCATATTTCTGAGTGGTACAAAGAAAACCAGCTGGAATCACTTTTGAAGATCCAGCTCTTACATAAAACAAATATTTGAATTGAATAGGGGTACACATTGAATAATTTATATAGGATTTGTCCCTATTAATGAAGCATGCTGTAATAATTCAGAATTATCAGAACACACTCCACCCTCCTAATGTCATCTTGTTTCCCGCAAGGGTTTGATTTTATTTATTTTGGTCTCCCTCATTTTCTCTTCTCACATATTGGAATCAATTGAATTATAATATATGGGGTGAACATAATTATGCAGCCTTAGAATATCTTCAGCCAACAGATCCTCTAGTTCAGTGTTTTTCAACTCAGTCCTGGAGTACCCCTTTGCCAGTCAGGTTTTCAGGATATCCACAATGAATATGCATAAACTTGATTTGCATACCCTTCCTCAATTATATGCACATTTATTTCATGCTTATTCATTGTGGATATCCTGAAAACCTGACTGGCAAAGGGGTACTCCAGGATCAAGTTGAGAAACACTGCTCTAGTTCAGCTAAAATTCTATGAATTTTGCTTTTCAGGATCTCCTCATTGGTGATACTGTCTGGTCAAGATAGGTGACACCAAGAATTCTTCCTAGGCACCTCTATGATAATTTTAGAGGGCATTCCTGGAACTCAGGGTAAAACAGCCATGTTGGTAATATAGAACAATATTTTCTACCACACACTAATGGTGTAGCCATTAAAATGAAATTAGTTAATTACACCTCTGAAGATGTAACTGTTCCACATCTGTAGCATTAACAGTTAAGATAAGTTAATGATACCAATCTACAAGGCACATTCTGTACTTCGCTCCTTCCTCATTCCATAACATGCAATTCTGTGTCAGTTGTTTATCTCGGGAAGGGATGACAGCAGAGTTGACAGAAACACATAAAAATGGATTGCTTCAACAATGTCGAAGCAACAGTGTTGAAACAGTAAAGGTTTTGAGTGTGACCACCATTTAGCAGTTGTTTCCGTTAACTCCACTGTCATTCCTTCCCTTATTTGATCCATGGAGGATTTTTCTTAGTTGTTTAACATAAGATGTTAAATATTTTTTGAGCTCACAATGATATGAAGAAGCTAACATCTTGTAATAGTGGGATGTGCCTCTGAGTTTGCCCCTGAAGAAGGACATGAAGGGGTACTCTGTAGGGCAATCAGCCAAGGCACCTCCTTTCAAAGAAATATTTGGACATTTGCGGGCTATCATCAAGACAAGTTTCCGCTTATATTTACTGTTGAATTATGATGGAAACGTTTTCTGATAAAGATTTATGGGTATAAGTGATGTTGAATTTTAACGCTTTTAAACTCTTTGTATTTCTTTTGCACAGAGCACTTTTGAATATGAAAAACAAAATAAATTCAGGGTGATGATATATGATGTTTGTGGGTAAACCCTGCAGTGTGTTCTAGGGTGCACATTAACTGTGGACCTACCCAGGTGGATTCCTTTCTTGTTTATAGGAGGTCCCTAGAGACTGATAAATCACCCTATATTGAATGAATGAATGTATTCTGGTACGCAGGGTTCTGGATGCAATAAAAGAACTAGAAGCAGGCTTATCGTGACTTAATAAATAGTGCCACAAATTCATAGATATATTCATTGAACATGGTGTAAAATTTTCAGTTTAAATTTTGTGCTATATTGGGAGATTCTCCAGCTATAATCTGATATATTTTCTCTTCATAAAGATCAATTTTGCATAGTAACATAGGACCAAATCTATATAGGTCACCTAAAAGATTGATGCTGACTAGTGCAGTGCTAAGCGCAATTCTATAGGTGCACTGAATAGAATTACACTTAGGGGTCCTTTTACTAAGGCATGCTCACCGATTTAGCGCACACTAACACGTCTATAGAATATAATGGGTGCGTTAGAATTTAGCACGCTCTAATCATTAGCATGCACTAAATCGGCAAGCGCACCCTAGTAAAAGAGGGGGTTAGTGTCACCTAAGCGATATTAGGCATGGCTAGGTATTCTAACATTAATGCTCCATATTTATGCCATAGTTTTCTTCACCTAAATATCTAATGGCGACTAATTCAAAAAAGCGATGCCTAGCTCAAAAACATGTCCATGATCTACACCTAACCACACCCACTTTTAGGTAGGCACTTTGGACTAGGCACCTACTTTGTATGGAATTGTGCTTTTTGAATAAGATGCCTAACTTTCAATTAAGTCCAACTAACAGCAATTGCGAGGTGTTAAGTGCCAATTATCAGCACTGATTAAGCCTATTAACCTATTAAAGCTGGCTTTTATTACTGCAGGCCGGCGAGGTAAATACTCCGATGCTCATAGAATTCCTTTGAGCATCGGAGCATTTATCTTGCTGACCAGCAGGAGAAATCTCTACCACGGTTTCGTAAAAGGAGCCCTATATTAGGTGCCCCGATGTAGGCATCTAACATGAGGCAAACTATATAGATCTGGCCAGACAGTAAATGGTGGCAGATAAGATCCATCCATTCAGCCTAACAAAGCAGTCAGAGATGCGCCTGTCTGTATAAAATTGAATTCACAAAAAAATGTCTTATTCTTGTAGATACGTGTAAAGTAGACATAGGCTTAGCTTCTGCGGGAAATACAAAGCAAGTACAGATATGTCAAGTTTCACTCATTAGGAGTACGTCACAACGGCATAGAAAGGGGGACGGGGGGCAGACTGTCCTGGGTGCCATCTTAGTGGGGGTGCCGGCACCTCTATGCCCTCCCCCCACACTCACACCCTCCCTTCCCCCATACCTCTTTAAATCTTTGCCAGCCTGATCAATTTCTCCAGCCTGCTGCTAGCGTTAGCCTGGCTCCCCTCTGAAATCACTTCCTGGTCGTGGGGCCAGGAAGTGACATCAGAGGGAAAGCCAATACTGGCATGAGCAGCAGGCCATATAAGCTGCTCGCACTGGCAAAGATTTAAAGCGGTACAGAAGGGAAGGGAGGGCGTGAGTGTGCATGGTGGCAGGGAAGGAGCAGGGGGTGGAGAGGAGGGCACGAAGGAAGGACACCACCATCCCGGCCACCTTCTATCTTTGCTACGCCACTGGCACCATCACACTCATTTGAAAAATTTCTCATTCTCAGACTCTTGGAACCCCATTTCTGACTCATTAGACCTTCAGTACCACTGCACTGATCTTGGATGAAATCTGAGCGCATCTTTCTGCCTACTTCTTTCGCTCACCCCGACACGTTTCCCTTTATTACAAGTATAAGTAGTCTGAAACCAATGTACATACTATTAAGTGCTAGGTGGAAAAACAATTTTCAGCTCAAAAGAATCACCCAAATTGCTCCCCACTTTGTCTGCATTCTTTCATAGACTCCAAAGAAAAGCCAATTATACGGCCTTGATTCATTTGCAAAGCAATACTGCACATATATTATTCTAGATTTATACCCTGAATGTACCATCTGAAAATCCTCACTCTTTGGGACAGTTCACCCTTAGTATCTCTGCAAGTCTATTTTTGTGATAGCGGAAATGAACCATCACGAATGACTATTTCAAAGAGATGTGCCCTCATTACTAAAGTACATAAATCAGGTAATGAGTAACCACCCGATATTCAAAATGATTTAAACAGTCTGGAAAAGGTCCTACCTGCTTAATCAATTCAGAGCTGCCTAACCACCAATAGTCAGTGGCACTTCATCAGGGAGTGCTGCTGAATATCAGCTCTAACGTCCCATAAAAAGTGGACTGGCCAGAGGCAATACAGGGAGAGGCACTAGGATACCTGCATAACTTTGGTTTTCCTTTATTACCTCCCTCCACGCACACCCCCAACCACCCACTCCCAGGCAGCAACAGTAACATCCCCCTCTCACCATAATATCCCCCCAACCCCATTCCAGATCTAGATAGTCCTCCATCCCCCCCCCCCCCCGGACCTACCTCAGTTCCCTGGTGATCCAGTGGGGCGAAGGGGGCAGAAGGATAGCCCATCTGATCCCGTCTCTTGCAGCTGCCTCAAGAAAATGGCTGCTATGACCTCTCATTGTAGTATAGTGGAGGAGGTGGTGAGGGAGCTTCTTCCATTGTACAGCCATGACAGATTCAGGATATAGTTCTTTTTAATAATTATTTTAAATTTGAGGATAAAGTTTATGTTCAAATGAAGGGAGTAGCTATGGGCGCTGCGGTCGCACCGACTCTGGCATGTTTATACATGGCCAGATTCGAGAGTACATTCGTGTATAGATCTAAATATTTTAAATATGTTTTGATTTGAAAGCGTTTTATCGACGATGTTCTCTTTGTGTGGACTGGTGATGTAGAACAGTTATATCTTTTTTTACAAGAAATCAATTCTTATGATCCTAATATTAAATTTTCATACTCTTATAACAGTGAGAGTATTTCATATTTGGATATTACTCTGATTAAATATCAGGATCGTATCATCACCAGTCTACATAGAAAGACAACAGACAGAAACACGTTACTTCAATATCAAAGCTTTCATCCGCGATTGTTACGAAATAGTATCCCAACGGGCCAATTCTTAAGAATAAGACGTATCTGTTCACAGGAGGAGGATTTTACAAAACAAGCTAATATCATGTATCATAAATTTTGTGATAGGGGTTACCCCAGAAAAATAGTTAAAAATGCTTGGAAACGAGCAAGGAGTTGTCATCGCCCCTGGCTCCTTCCTTCCAGAGGCATGTGATCAAGAGTCACGATTAGCTTGTGTCTTACCTTATAATGTTATGAGTAACAAGATCAAAAATATAATATTAAAACACTGGTCAGTGTTACAAGTTTACCCTGATTTAAAAGATAATCCCAAATTCGCATTTAGAAGATCTAGTAATTTAGGGGAACAACTTAAATATTGTAAACATAATAACAAGCATTACAAGTATTTACCATCACACCGTAAATGTGGTCACTGTTGTAATTGCAAGTATGTGATGGAGCTGGGTCAGATTGCAATTCCCCATGCCAACGGTAGACAATTCAAACTTTCATCGGGTACAGATTGTGAGTCGTCAGGTGTGATATACTGTATCAGATGTCCGTGTGACAAATTATACATTGGTCAGACGAGTAGGATGATAAAGACTCGTATCACGGAACATCTGAGCAATATACGTTGTGCGTGGGTTACCGCCCCCCTGGTGGCCCATTGGTTACAGGAATCCCACACAGTAGACTCATTAAGGTATACTGTTTTAATGCATATAACAAATTATCAGGGAGACTTAGGTAAACTTCTACACTATAAGGAGCAACGCCTTATATTTAACTGGAAAACATATACAGATACAGGATTGAATTTGGAGGTAGAATGGTCAGTTTTGTAATGGTTTAGTTCCGGTTCAGAGTAAATCCTTCCGGTAGAGATAATGAGATTTGGTATTTAAAGTTTAGGTTTGAATAGAGAGAGACGCCGGTTTGGTTCGTTCGCCCCATATGTGTGAAAGCCAACTAACAGGTATGAAAATATATTTAAGTTGTATAGGTCTTATGAAATTTACGATTTGAGTATTAGTAAGAGATTTCTGATATAATAGTAGAGTAGATAATATGTGGTTTAGAATTTGACCATAATTTAGTTTAATTTACTTTTTTGTTTTTATACTTCTAGTACCCCTCCTGACGAAGATATTTTCGAAACTCGAGTTGGGGGGTAGAAGAAACCTAAAGGAGTCAAGATTACAGCACTACAACACTTTAGCATATTTGCACATAATCACTAATTTTACAGTGGTATCGATGGAAATCCAACCTGTAGACGAGTCTGTTCATAGCATTGAATAGAAGGTTGGCAGCAGGGCTAAGAAGATTAGAATGACCCTGGATTAACCACTGTCACATGTTATCTCACAAATGTGATTGAATTTATGGACTGAGCACTTTACTAATTTTTATAGAATAAAGTTTTTTGTAGTATATTTTTAATGAAGAAATATTAATAAAGCTGAGATTTTAAAATATTTTTTGTGATTATAATATCCAGCTATACAAATAATATCTCCCAAGTTTTGTGACAGATTCAGGATGAACATCATCTAAGTTCAAGAAGGAGCCGTGCTTTGTAGTCCCTGGTTTAAGATTGCCATCATACTAAATAAGAAGGTTCAAGATAGGCAGATTTTTAAATAAATGGGGAAGTATTAGTAATTGTAAATATCGGTAGTTGCAAAAAAAATGACCATGGGTTTATGATTCAAAGGAGGCCAGTTCTGACTGAATTAGAAATTTAGAGGACCGGAAAAAGTTGTCTAGAAAACAATTTAATTAACAATGTATGTAGTTAATTTATTAGTTGATTTAGGTCATCACAGGGGAAAATTATGTCTAACACTTTCATTCAGTCATGGCCTCAAGTACTTGAAAATTTGATCATCAGGAGTGGATAGGAGATAGTAGTGCATTATTTCACATACTGTATATAAATTGGCTTGGAAGGTAACAATGAAAAAAACCTTCATCTTCTCGTGTCCATTCACCAAAGTCATATTTCTTTCCACTGATGAGCAGATAATTATTGCCCTAAAAAGTCAAAATGTGAAGTGTATTGTTCCACGGAGGTCATGTTTTGACCCAGAGGAGTAATAATTTTCATTGTAAGCTGATAAAGTCCAGTCGATATTTATTTTAAAGAACTTCAACTGAAAGCAGAGTTGATTTAAACTGTGCCGCAAGGCAAAAACTGTCTCCAGTGACAGGAGGCACCATGGTGATAGGGTGCAAAGGCAAAATGAGAATTTTACTTCACTTCTTCAAAAGTTCTTGAGCCATATTAAAAAAAAAACTGAAAGGTTAAGAAAAGGATATGTGAGAATGGAAAGATTTAGGCCCCCTTTTATGAAACTGCTTTATGGGGTTTTTTTTATCGCCAGCCGCAGTGGTATTAGCTCTGACGCTCATAGGAATTCTATGAGTGTCGGAGTTTTTACCGCCATGGCCAGCAATCGAAAAAGTCTAACGCAGTTTCATAAAATGGGGTAGGGGGTAGTTTATGTATTTTCTATATATTTTTGTTGTTTTATGGGGTTTTTTTTACAAGCCATTGCGCAAATGACTGTGAATCTTTTCGGTGACGGGACAAAAGCGCGCCGGACAAAGCCGCGCTGACATTTCAGCACAGACAATTGCATGCAAGACTCCAGCGTGCCGCTGTAAAAGTTAATCTTAAAGAGCTTTGATGGGGTGTGGGAGGAACCCCCCCACACACTTTACTTAATACTGTTCATGCTGTCGTGGGGGGGTTGGTGTGGAGGGGTGCAACCCCCCACATTAGACAGAAAATTTAACTTTTTCCTAAAAAATCAGGAAAAAGTTGTTTCCTCCATAATAGGGGTTCCAACCCCCAAACTCCCCCCAATGGCAGTGTGAACACTATTAAGTAAACTGGGGGGTTCCCCCCTCACAACCCCCATCAGAGCTCTTTAAAATTAACTTTTCCGTTGGCGCACTGGAGTCTTGCGCCCAATTGTCTGGGCTCAAATGTCGGCACGGCTTTGTCCTGCGCGGGAATAACTGTGAACCGAATTTTCAGACTCATGGTTGATCATTTTATTGCTTAGCAACCAGATTCTTTCCCAGCAATAGCAGCAGGAGTCATGTGGTCTTAATCAGAACGAAAAGACAGTGTGTAAAATAAGGACTGTACAGAAGAAAGACCTGTAGTGTTTTAAGTTTTAGACACAAGACAAAAAAAAAATCAGATGTCATAAACTGGCTCATTTTCATAAGAAAACAAAGGTCCAAAAATGTCATGAAGGGGCAGATGGGCATTTTTTTCACCAAACCTTTCAATTTGCTATTTTTAAAGCCTATTTTATAAATATTGAGCAGTAGCTCATCTATATCTCAAGGGAGCGTGTTAAAGGCATGGCTCGGGTCGGACCAGGTCAAGCTTATGACTTGGACGCGGTTCTGCATTTTAGAAAATGACCAGGGCGCAATTTGAACTTTTAGGGTTAGACTTGTTTTAGCAACGAAGTGCCAAAAGGCACCCAAATTGACCAGATGACCACTGAAGGGATGAAGGCATGACCCTGCCACACACTCCCCCAGTGATTACAGACCCCTTCCCACCCCCCAAAGATGTGAATCAAACAGTACGTACCTACCTGTATCACAGCTTAATTTGTTAGGGAAATCCTATTAGAGCAGGAAGCAGGTCTCTTGAGTAGCCTGTTGTCAGTGCAGGGCACTCCAGAGAAAATGACACAGGTTGTATCCCAATCTAACTAGTACACTTGTGGTGGAGGGTGTGAGACCACCAAAAACCTATAGTAGTGACATATAGGCAGTGGCGTACCAAGGGGGGGGGCGGGGGGGGGGCGGTCCGCCCCGGGTACCAAGCCCTGAGGGGGTGCTCCCGGTCCGGTCCAGTTACCCCCCCCTGCGCCGGGTGTCGCGTCTGGAAACAGCCTGCAGCAAGATCGCGATGCCAGACATCTTTGCCTGCTTCGACTGTTTCCTCCGCCACGGTCCTGCCCCTCCTCTGATGCCAGAGGAGGGGCGGGACCGCGGCGGAGGAAACAGCCGAAGCAGGCAAAGATCTCTGGCATCGCGCGATCTTGTTGCAGGCTGTTTCCCCAGGGCAGTAGCGTACCAAGGGGGGCGAGGGGGAGGTCCATCCCGGGTGCCGCCTTAGGGGGGGGTGCACAGCTGGCCCGGTCCCTATCGCGCTCCTACCCTCCCAGCGAAAGCAGCATCGGCGCCATTATCGAAAAAGGTAATGGCGCCAGGCCTTGGAGCACCAAGGCAGACCGCTTCTCCCCCCTCCCAGCCGAAACCCCGCTGACCATCCTATCTCTCTCCCCCCCCCAAGTGAACCTTTCTGACCCTCCCAGCGAAAGCAGCAAACCTCCCTCCAGTAGCGTCGGCTTTATCCTCCCTCTGCCGCATCACTGATGACGTCATCAGTAACGCGGCAGAGGGCGGCGAAAGCCGCGAAGGAGGTTTGCTGCTCTCGCTGGGAAGGTCGGAAAGGTTCACGGGGGGGGTGGGGAGATAGGAGGGTCAGCGGGGGTTCGGCTGGGAGGGGGGAGAAGCGGACTGCCTCGGTGCTCCATTACCTTCTTCGGGCAGCAGCAGCGTTTACAATTCGCTGCTGTTGCCGGCTTCAGGCCTTGTTCTCTGCCGGGTCCTGCCTACTTCCAGTTTTCATGAAGACAGGACCCGACAGAGAGGAAGGCCTGAAGCGGGCAACATCAGTGAATTGTGAATGCTGCTGCTGCCCGATGAAGTTCAGGACATCAGGACATCGGGGAAGGAGCAGGGAGAAATCGGCTGCTGGCTTGGGGGTGAGGGTAGGGAAAGAATCGTGGAAGTGAAGAAATCGGCACGATGGCTTTGTGCAGGCTAGGGGGAGAGAGAAAGAAAGGAAAAAATAAAGAGGGGGGGCCAGGGGGAGAGAGAAAGAAAGGCAGAAAGAAAGAGGGGGACCAAGGGGAGAGAAAGAAAGGCAGAAATAAAGAGGGGGACCAAGGGGAGAGAAAGAAAGGCAGAAATAAAGAGGGGGTCAAGGGGGAGAGAAAGAAAGGCAGAAAGAAAGAGGAGGGCCAGGGGGAGAGAGAAAGAAAGGCAGAAAGAAAGAGGGGGACCAAGGGGAGAGAAAGAAAGGCAGAAATAAAGAGGGGGGTCAAGGGGGAGAGAAAGAAAGGCAGAAAGAAAGAGGGGGGCCAGGAGGAGAGAGAAAGAAAGGCAGAAATAAAGAGGGGAGCCAGGGGGAGAGAGAAAGAAGAAGGATCAGAAGAAGGACCAGAGACTCATGAAATCACCAGACAAAAAAGTAGGAAAAATGATTTTATTTTCAACTTAGTGATCAAAATGTGTCCGTTTTGAAAATTTATATCTGCTGTCTATATTTTGCACTATGGCCCCCTTTTACTAAACCGCAATAGAGTTTTTTAGCGCAGGGAGCCTATGAGCATCGAGAGCAGCGTGGGGCATTCAGCGCAGCTCCCTACGCTAAAAACCGCTATCGCAGTTTAGTAAAAAGGGAGGGGGAATATTTGTCTATTTTTGTATAGTTGTTACTGAGGTGACATTGCATAAAGTCATCTGCCTTGACCTCTTTGAAAACCCGCAGAATATAAATGATAATTAACATTTTCTCTGCGTACAGCATGCTTTGTGTTTTTAAAATTTTATTGTTGGTAGATCATTTTGACTTGGCCACAAAGGTAAGGGGGAGGGAGGGAGGGGAACTGCTGAAAGACATCTAATAATCCTTGCAGGCTTGACTGCAGGGAATTATTTTTGTAAAATCATGTTTTGTTATGTGACTGGCATTATCTAGACTTTAATTTCTATGAATGAATAGAATGAAAATGATATAAAATTACTTGCTTGTTTTTATGTGCGTGCGCTGAAGGAAAGTGGAGAGAGAGTGGGCTGAGGATGCTGAAGGGAAATGGGGAAGAGAGTGGGGAGAAGACGCTGATTTATAAATTGACAATTGTACAGAATATTGTTTCTTTTTATACTTTAATATAAACAATTCAAGGCTTGTGTGGATGGAATCAGGTGGTTTGCGGGGATGGGGACCGAGCTTACGGGGATTAGTCCAATAAAATTGTATTTTTTTATATCTCATTATTTGTTTTATTTTTATTTGTTAATTTATAAAGTGGTGATTGTTATGTATCAGTTTTTTCAAATTTACATCTACTGTCTTTATATTTTGCACTGTATTAGAGGACATGTGTTACTGTTTTTTGTGGTGTTGCATTGTATCCAGGGTCTGGTTTCTTGGCGGATCAGTTTAACTTTTGTCTACATATTTCTATTTTTAGTTTGTGATTATTCCATTTTGGGCGAGGGTGTATCTCTGTTCTGTGTGTATGAAAAAGACATAGTTTTCAGTTGGCATTGACTACAGGACCAATTGACTGTGCGGGATCTGGCTTGTTTAGTTTTACAATGTATGTGTTGGTGTTCTAGTGCTCACTGCAGTGTTTAAGATGCAGCCTTTTCCTAGGTACACTCTTGTGGTGCGATATGTAGATTGGTACTAAAAATCATATTTTTCATATAGATGGGGGGGGTGTCAAAAAATGATGGGCCCTGGGTGCCACATACCCTAAGTACGCCACTGCCTGCAACTACTCCATATGTACTTCTAATGTCATGACAATTTAGACATAATTTATGTTTTGTTATGTTTAGAATAATGGTTACATATATGAGGTTCAATAAAAGAAAATTTTCACTGCCTGTTTCTATTCTGACCATTTATTCCATTTCATGGTTATTGCAAAAAAAAAAAAAAAAAATTTTTTACATGGGGGGGGGGGGGGTGTCAAAAAATGATGGGCCCCGGGTGCCACATACCCTAGGTACGCCACTGCATATAGGCGACACCTGCAGGCATGAGAGCTACTGGTGTGGTATACAATAGGTTGTAGGTGAGTTTTGTGAAGGGCTCCCTATACAAAGGGGGTAATGGCGAGATGTGTCCCTGGGACTTTTTATGTGAGACGCCACACAGCTCTGCTGGGATGTCTGTGTGGCTATTCTGCTAAGAATGCTGGCCCTCTCCTACGTCTCAATGTGTGTTTTTTATGCATTTTTCTTTTGGGCATCTTTTTTTTCTCTCAAAAACGGTCAAAATGTAGATGCAGTGAGAGCAACCGCATCTAGAAATTGCCATTTTTGAAGAAGAAAAAAAAAAGATGTGTTTCTTCTTCAAAAATTGTCATTTTATCTACTAAAATTTTCCACAAATTGTCTATACTGGAATTTAGACGTCCTATAAAAAATGTCCCTTACTTTCAACTTACTATCATTACGGTGAAAGATGGATATAGGTCAGTTGGCACACTCAACATAGTTCACATAATGGATATTATTAAAGTAAGTAAAATATATTGATTACATTTTAACTGCAAAATTAATGTGTGATAAGTACAAACGCTGGTATAATCAGCAGCTGTTACCTCACATAAAAGCTCTGTACTGTGATTTAACAGGGCAATTATATAACTTGGTACCAAGATGTAGGTGACACCGTATCTAAGCTATTATACTGTACGTAGAATACTAGTACAAAACCACTTTGATGCACCAAAATACAGATGTTTCCACTTATGACTGATGAATGACTGATGTAACTTGGCACACCTAAGTTCACGCAACTACCCGTGATCTGATCATGCTCTGCCCAAGTTTATGATCCCTCACAATTATGCATGAAGCGAATTTGGCTCGTGCCAATGGCATAGCCACAGGCCCCCTCCCCCAACCTGCAGCACCCCATTAAATGATTAGCGGGGATGTTGAAGACCCATCAGACAAAGAAATCCGGTGCCTGAGCTGCTCTCCTCCTCCTTGTGTAGCTGCTGGAATATGGAATTCCACAGAATGCCTCCAGCCACCAACGTCAAGACTTCTCATTTCACAGAAGAACTGAGCAAGCTCGGAGAGTCCAGAACTGGTGGCTGGAGGCATACCATCTTTACAACAGTAACACAAGGAGGAGGGAAATGGCTCAGACACTGAATTTATTTGGCTGGTGGAGATTCAGCATCTCTGCCAGCAAAGATCTTTTTAACATGTGTAGGGAAATGGACAGAATGCATTGCTTCCTCCCAGTCCCCCCTCCTGGCCCCCCCCCCCCCCAAAAGTAGAGGGCTGGCTATACCCCAGTCTAAGACATTATAGAATAGTGCCTACCAACTTAAACACACAACTCCAATTATTATTACCTCTGGCATTCACGATGTTTAATGTTTATTAAAATTTGCTATACCGCTTAACGTATAAAACCAAGCATTTACAATATAACAGAGTGGCCTTAAGGATCTGGCCAATCAGAGTTTTAAGCCACTCCCAGTGCATCCCAGAATGCAATGGGAAGGGACTTTATGTGCCTGGGCCAATCAAGGCCTTAGGCCCATCCCTGGTACATCCCAGGATGCATCGGGAAGGGGAAGGCCAGCCATTCAGAACAGGTGGGCCTGCCGGCCAGAGCAAGTAGGCATCCCTCCAGCCGGCTTTCTACAAAAAGGCACGGGGGGTTTCTGGGGGTGGGGGGTTTAGAGGAGGGTGCCGACAGGAGGGATTGGGATCCCTCCTGCCAAGGATATTAGTGGGGGTTGACAGCAGGAGGGATTGGGCATTCTTCCTGCTGGTGATGTTCGGGGGAGGTGCCAGCAAGAGGGATTGGGCATCCCTCCTGCCTGGGATGTTATCGAGGGTTGGCGATTAAGTGCTTGTTAACACCTATGATTCATTTTATCAACAATTCAGCCAATTACTTTGCATGCGGATCAAAGATTAAACACCTAACATTGAGTGACCTTTACAGAATCCCGCCTATGTGGTAACTGCATTGTGCAGTTCATTCCTATTCTCTACTTATAACCCATCCAGTTCCTTTAGAGCTAGATTCTGTTAATGATGCCTACATTTATAGGCACCTACAATGTAGATGCCTAAACGTGTCATTCATCTGTTAGGTGTCACTATCATAATCACACCTACATTGTACACTCCTACATTGTAGGCCACGGTTTACCTCGCCTACACAAAACACCTAATGTAGGCACCTACTGGCACTTAATGATATCTAGCAGTGCCTAACTTAAAATAAAATGTCCCCAATCCGCCCCTAGTCATGCCTACATGATGTTAGGCACTTGGATGAATAAACAGAGCACTTTTTGCAAAATACTACCTTATTTATTTATTTATTTATAGCACTTTCTAACTGGTACAATCTGCTTAGGAACAAAGGAATATAAGAATTGCCATACTGGTTCATACCAAAGGTCCATCAAGCCCAGTATCTTGTTTCCAATAGTGGCCAATCCAGGTCCCAATTCCTTGGCAGAAACCCAATAAGTAGTAACATTCCAGATTGTGATGTCATAATGCCTCATTCCACCAATGCCTAAAAGCCAACCTCATCACAATGTCACAATGGCTTGATTATCCTATACTTAAGAACATAACATAAGAATAAGCCATACTGGGACAGACCAAAGGTCCATCAAGCCCAGTATCCTGTTTCCAACCCTGGTACCAAGTATTTGGCAGAAACTCAAATAGTTGCAACATTCCAGAGGTGAGATTGTGATGTCATAATGCCTCTTTCATGTTTCATGTTTATTAAAATTTGATGCAAACGCTTATAACATAGTTTCAAAGTGAATTGCAAATATAAAAAGGGGTAACAGGAACATTAGCACACCTACGTTAACAAAAATAGACAGACTTACAGACAACAATGAGAGAGGGGGTGGAACTCCAAAATTTTAGAAAAAGATAACAATGAAGGATCACATAATAGGGAGGGGGCTAAAAGCAGAAGCAAAATGTTTAAAAAAACAGAAAATCTACAAAAATGAATTTGATTGGTGAATTTTAATTTTCGAAAGCATCTTTAAAGAGAAATGTTTTCAAGAACTTTTAAAAACTTATCTAGAGCAGCTTCTCCTCTAATATATCCAGGCAAATAATTCCATAATTGAGGCGCAGCTACTGAAAATATTTCTTATCATCTCATGCCGATAATTTTAAGAGATGGTACTGAGGAAAGGTATTGGTCAGAGGACTGCAGAGTTGTAGATGGAGTATAAGGGATCAGTAACCTTTCTAAAAAGGTAGGAATAATAATAATAATAATAATTTTATTTTTATATGCCACCATACTGGGAGAGTTCTAGGCGGCTCACAACAAAGGCAATACATACAGGCCCTGATTCTGTATAGGACGCCGATTCTAAACCCCGATTCTGTAACTGGTGTCATAGAAACATAGAAATAGACGGCAGATAAGGGCCACGGCCCATCCAGTCTGCCCACCTTAATGACCCACCCCATGGTGTCCATGGTACAGACGCCGGTTAGAGAATCGGGTTAAATTAGACACAGTCGCTACACTTATCGCTGCAAGGGATCTCTCCCTGCTGCAATAAGTATAGCGGCCGCAGCCGCCTGTCCCATCGCCGGCAGGAGGATGCCCAACTCCTCCTGTCGGAACCCCGAACCCCCCTCCCCCCAAACTGGTAATCGCCGACAGGAGGATGCCCAACTCCTCCTGACAGAAAGCCCGACGACCCCCACCCCCCCAACTAATCTCCCTCCCCCAACTAACCTTTAAATGCTGGTCGGCTGGACGGGTCTTGCTGCTGTCCAGCCGACAGGCCCGCCTCGTGGAAATGAGACGGGCCCGCCCCTTCCCAGCCCATCCCCGTTAAATCTAAGACCTGATTGGCCCAGGCTCTAGAAGCCTGGATCAATCAGGTCTTAGGCATAGCGGGTCCGCCCATCCCCACTAATCCTAAGGCCTGATTGGCCCTGGTGAGGGAGATTAGTTGGGGGGGTGGGGGTTGTCGGGCTTTCCGGCAGGAGGAGTTAGGCATCCTCCTGCCGGCGATTACGAGTTCGGAGGGTTCCGGGGGATTCCGGGGGGTTCCGGCAGGAGGAGTTGGGCATCCTCCTTCCGGCAATTACCAGTTTGGGGGGTCCGGGGTTCGGGGTTCCGGCAGGAGGAGTTGGGCATCCTCCTTCCGGCAATTACCAGTTTGGGGGGTCCGGGGTTCGGGGTTTCGACAGGAGGAGTTGGGCATCCTCCTGCCGATGATGGGACAGGCAGCCGTGGCCGCTATACTTATTGCAGCAGGGAGATCCCTTGCCGCGATCAGTATAGCGGCTGCTTCTACTTACAATGTAGACCAGCATTTTGCTGGCCTACATTTTAAGCGTCTCTTCCTCTACTAGGGAGATGCGTAGGGCCGCCTAGGTTTGCCTAAGGCCCGCCTAAGGCCCTTAGGCGAGCTTAGGCATCTTGCGGGCCTCCCTAAGCTCCCGGAGGCACCTTCAATATAGGCGGCCTGTCTGGGAAGCATTTTTTTAAAAAACATGCATCCCGATTGGCTGATTAGACAGCTGTAGGACGCCTACAGCTGCCTAAAATCGGGACGTACTTTGTAGAATCAGGGCCACGGTGCATAAAATACAGCAGGTAAAATAGTAAAACCAAATGAATTAATACATCAGGTTAATATAAGAAAAACATGTTAAAATAACAACATACATTAAGATACCAGCCTATCAAATAACCGTGTCTTTAACAATTTTTTAAAATCTAAATAAGAAGAAGCCTGTAACATTATTTTTCCTAGCCATGAATTTAATTTAGCGGCCTGAAATGAGAAAGTTCTCTCAAGGAACTTTTTGTAGATTAGCTTGGCGGATCTTAAATGAAAGTAATGTTATTTTATAGGGAATACAATGGCAACCGATGAACGTTTTTTTAAAAGAGGTGTTCATGGTCATACTTTTTTGAATGTGTTATGATTCTAACTGCAGTATTTTGAATAAGTTGAAGTCTCCTTATTTGTTTTGGGGTGATGCCTTTTAGTAGAGAATTACAGTAATTGAGTTTTGAAATAACAAGAGAGTGGATAAGTTTATTGAGCGTGATGGTTCTAATACTTTTGCTAATGACCTGATCATGTGCAATATCTAAAAGCCAACCTCATCAGTGATGTCACAATGGCTTGATTGTCCTATATAACAACATATGAATAGCCATAGTGGAACAGATCGAAGGTTGTTCAAGCCCAGCATCCTGTTTCCAACAGTGGCCAACTCAGGTCCCAAGTGCCTAGCTAGATCCTAAGTAATAAAACAGATTTCATGCTATTTATCCTAAGAATAAGCAGTGGATTTCCCCAAACCATCTCAATAATGGCCTACGGACTTCTCTTTTAGGAAATTATCCAAGCCTTTTTTTTAAACCCCGCTAAGCTTACTAATTTCAGCGCATTCTCTGGCAACAAATTCCAGAGTTTAATTACATGCTGTGTGAAGAAATATTTTCTCCGGTCTTAGTAGCTAGCAATCAGAATACTCATAATCAAATAAAATAGGCATCAACAAATGTTAACATATAACATTTTATGTCAGTCTAAAAGCTTGTTTAGGTAATATCATCTTCAACTTCCTTTTGGAAGTGTCCACATTTTGTGTCAGTCTTATTGTTAATGCACAACATTTTTCTCCAGTCCAAAAGCCTGTTTGAAAGTATCAGCTTCAGCTCTCTTTTAAAAGTATCCACATTTTGTGTTAATCTTAAACTTGTTAGTAAAGCATTATTTCAAATGCTGATTTTCTATACTCTTTTAATCTGATACATTGACATAAGGCATCTCCAAAAAGGCTTTAGATTCTGATCTTAAAGTCCAGTTTGGTGCCTAGATGCAAAATACACCCAAGATCCATCCATGATCGACTCTTAACCATACCTACTTTCGGGCTAGCTGCCTACTGAGTTAGGTGTCTTCCACCAAATTATTTTAATTTTTTGTCCATTATGAACTCATTATCGCTCATTAACAGCACCAATTAAGCTACTTTAAAAATTAAGGCCACAGTAGAGGTTTCTACCACTGGCTTGGCGAGGAATTCTATGAGCTGGCTAAGCAGCACCATCATGCACTCCTCATCCTACCTCAACTTCAGAAAACTAATCAAAACCAACCTTTTCAATCGATTTGTGACCAGGAATGCCTAAAATCTTCACTGCTTCCCCACACTGTATGACCTACCCTTCTTTGTAAATCTCCTTGATCTACTTCTCATTGACCAAGATCTCCCAAAGCCTTCACTGCTTACCCCACACTGTACGACCTGCTCCCCATTGACTTACTCTTATTGTAAACCCTACAATGTTACCTTACTCTATACATACAGCCATGTACTCAAAGACTTCATTGTTTTTTTTGCTGTATGTCCAACTCTTCTATATTGCACTGCATTGTATTGTACTTAAAGACTTCATTGTTTTTTTCGCTGTATGTCCAGCTCTTCTTTATTGTAAACCGCCTCGAACTACCTTGGCTTTGGCGGTATATAAACAATAAATTATTATTATTATTTACCTTGTTGGCCTGCGATAGAAACCTCTACCACAGTTTTGTATAAGTCAGCGTAAGTTAGGTGCCTAGATTGTCTAGGCATGCCGATCTAGGTGCCTAACTTTAGACACAATTTATATAATCTGGGCCTATCAACATTTTCATTGACACTACTCGGTTAAGTAGTGCTGAAAATGCCTGGTTATCTCTGGATAGATGATGCAAAGAGCCAAAAGCCTCTCCTCGCCATTTAAATCATTTTGAGTATCAGTAGGGTTACCAGATGTGCAGGAAAACCTGGACATGCCCTCTTTTTAGAGGACTCTCCAGGTGCCCAGATGGACTTTCCAAAACCCAGCAGTTTGTCTGGGTTTTGGAAAGCTCTGGTCGCATTTGAAAGGCCTCTGAGCATGCATGGAAGACGTCACACGCATCCGCACATGCTTGGAGACCCTCAAATGCAGCCTGGAGGTCAGGGATTAAAAGAAGAGGCTTGCTGGGGGCGGAATGGGGCAGATTTATAGGCGGAACAGGGCAGGGATGTGACAGAACAAGGAGGGGCTGGAGGCATCAAGGGGTGTGGCCATGCATTCATGATTTTGGGACACAAAATCAGGTAACCCTAAGTATCAGGCCCAATGTGCTTGTGTGCTAATTCTTGAGCTAACTGCAGAGTTTATTTTAGTATACAGGTTCCAGCTTCATTTAATATCTAAACAAAGGAAGTGAAAGAAAATAAATAGGTCTAGGAACCTATCATCCTTTTGCTGATGAAAAATCACCTAATTACGATCAGATCTCTCTTTGATTTGTCCCCAGGCCATTTAAGCAATAAGGAGGCTTATTATAGCTCTGTACTGTATGTTTTTAATTTGTTTGGCTATTATAATGATATCTTTGTAAAGGCTAAAGCACGTTAGTGCATTAATCTTCCAGAGAAAAGTTTGCACTGTTAGGAGAAACTACATCAGAGAAATGGAATCTTACCCTGTGTACCAATTGCACCATGAGTGCCTCAGATAAGAAATGCATAGACTACTTCAAATAACAGTAGCTAGGGGGATTGTATTTATTTATTATTTGTTATCATGTTATTTGAATTATAAGGAGCGACTCAAGTGAATATTTGTGTTTGTGCAACCTTATTTGCTCGGTACATATTGGCTCTAGTTAATGTGGGCATTTGTGCAGTTTTCCTATTTTCCATGGTTTCCCAAGAGAAGAGCAGTAGTGAAGCCAATAAAGAAGGCAATAAACCCCGTATTAATAATGCATGTGGTGCTCTGTATATCTATTTATATGATGCAGAATTATAGTTCAAATACACTCTCTCTCTTTCCTCCCCAGATGAATGTGAATGGCATAAACAATGCTACATGACATTATTTCCAAACCTGACAGCCTTCTTTGTGACACTAATCATCCGGCCTTTCTATGTGTAATATATTTATCTGTTACCATATTTTTTTTTTTTCCTTTTAAGTGTGGTACATATACTCTTGTGTTTTCTCAACATATATACTTAGTGGTATGACATGCCAGTTATGACTTGAATATATAGGCAATTACCGTGTATGTTCCCAAATGTGAGTGATCTGTGCTGCGTAGTGTGTCTAAAGTTAATGCAGCTGTTGCATATGCAAACGACTGTAGAGGTAATTTAGATTAGTGCATATCATTTGCGATGCACACAGGTGCTTTTAGTCTGGGATCCATTTCCATGAGTTTTCAAAAAGACACTGAATTGTTCCCTTTCAAATGTAGCTGCCTTAAAATATTGAAATTAAAAGTGCCAGAGCGAGGACGTAGTAAAATGACCCATGCGGCATGCGGTTTTACTATTCTAACCTAAAAATATTTTACATAGAAATGCAAATAATGATGGCTCCAGCATTTATAGATAGAATTCTTGCTGCATACAATCCCCCCAGAATCCTAAGGTCTGCATCTCAACCCCCTTCTACCCCCTCTTTTACAAAGGTGCGCTAAGCTTTTTAGCGCACTTTAAATATTAGCATGTGCTAAACACACGCTAAATGCTAACATGTGCATGTTATCCTATGGACGCGTTAGCGGTTAGCGTACACGTCGATTTAGCGCATACTAAATCCATGCTAAAACGCTAAGCGCGCTTTTGTAAAATAGGGCCTTCATGTCGCTTCACTAAAATTAATTGGCACTCGCGCATACATCTTTTCAACAACAGCACCTTCAATTTGGAACGCACCTCCTTTATACTTAAGAGCAGAGCATAGGCCTCCTTTTACGAAACTACGATAGCAGTTTCTAGCGCAGGGAGCCGTGCTGCTCCCGATGCTCATTGAGCTCCTATGAGCGTCGGGAGCAGCACGGACCATTCAGCGCGGCTCCCCGCGCTAGAAACTGCTATCGCACTTTCGTAAAAGAGGGGGGAAGTCTGGATAAATTTAAGAGTAGTTTAAAATGCTTTTTTTTTAAAGATGCCTACGATTGATTTATCCCATGCCTTTTAATCTACTTTTATCCTTTTGTTTTTTATTTCTAAAATGAAAACATTTTCCCCATCTTATCCTTTTGTTTTTATCCTTATGTTTTAATTTTTTTTAAGAATTGTAATTTTTCCCTTTTATCCATTTGTTATTTCCCTCCTCCTCCCCTAGTTAGTCGGTCCGGTATGGTAAATGCTTATTTTACGTTGTTTGTTTCAATTTTAGATTTTATTGTACAATGCTTTGAAATTTTATGTTAAATGTTTAATCAAATTTTAATCTATATATATAAAATCGAAGGTATGTATGTGTGTATGTGTGTGTGTATGTGTGTATGTGCCGCGATCACGCAAAAACGGCTTGACCGATTTGAACGAAACTTGGTATGCAGATCCCTCACTACCTGGGGTGATATGTTCTGGGGGTCTCGCGGCCCACCTGCACACGTGGGCGGAGCTACAAACAGAAAATCAGATTTCACCCATTCAAGTCAATGGAAAAAATGTAAAAAGCTGTGGGACCTATTTGAACGAAACTTGGTATGCAGATCCCTCACTACCTGGGGTGATATGTTCTGGGGGTCTCGCGGCCCACCTGCACACGTGGGCGGAGCTACAAACAGAAAATCAGATTTCACCCATTCAAGTCAATGGTAAAAATGTAAAAAGCTGTGGGACCGATTTGAACGAAACTTGATATGCAGATCCCTCACTACCTGGGGTGATATGTTCTGGGGGTCTCGTGGCCCTCCTGCACAAGTGGGCGGAGCTACAAACAGAAAATCAGATTTCACCCATTCAAGTCAATGGAAAAAATGTAAAAAGCTGTGGGACCGATTTGCCCGAAACTTGGTATGCAGATCCCTCACTACCTGGGGTGATATGTTCTGGGGGTCTCGCGGCCCACCTGCACACATGGGCGGAGCTACAAACAGAAAATCTGATTTCTCCCATTCAAGTCAATGGAAAAAATGTAAAAAGCTGTGGAACCTATTTGAACGAAACTTGGTATGCAGATCCCTCACTACCTGGGGTGATATGTTCTGGGGGTCTCGCGGCCCACCTGCACACGTGGGCGGAGCTACAAACAGAAAATCAGATTTCACCCATTCAAGTCAATGGAAAAAATGTAAAAAGCTGTGGGACCTATTTGAACGAAACTTGGTATGCAGATCCCTCACTACCTGGGATGATATGTTCTGGGGGTCTCGCGGCCCACCTGCACACGTGGGCGGAGCTACAAACAGAAAATCTGATTTCTCCCATTCAAGTCAATGGAAAAAATGTAAAAAGCTGTGGGACCTATTTGAACGAAACTTGGTATGCAGATCCCTCACTACCTGGGGTGATATGTTCTGGGGGTCTCGCGGCCCACCTGCACACGTGGGCGGAGCTACAAACAGAAAATCAGATTTCACCCATTCAAGTCAATGGAAAAAATGTAAAAAGCTGTGGGACCGATTTGCCCGAAACTTGGTATGCAGATCCCTCACTACCTGGGGTGATATGTTCTGGGGGTCTCGCGGCCCACCTGCACACATGGGCGGAGCTACAAACAGAAAATCTGATTTCTCCCATTCAAGTCAATGGAAAAAATGTAAAAAGCTGTGGAACCTATTTGAACGAAACTTGGTATGCAGATCCCTCACTACCTGGGGTGATATGTTCTGGGGGTCTCGCGGCCCACCTGCACACGTGGGCGGAGCTACAAACAGAAAATCAGATTTCACCCATTCAAGTCAATGGTAAAAATGTAAAAAGCTGTGGGACCGATTTGAACGAAACTTGATATGCAGATCCCTCACTACCTGGGGTGATATGTTCTGGGGGTCTCGTGGCCCACCTGCACAAGTGGGCGGAGCTACAAACAGAAAATCAGATTTCACCCATTCAAGTCAATGGAAAAAATGTAAAAAGCTGTGGGACCGATTTGCCCGAAACTTGGTATGCAGATCCCTCACTACCTGGGGTGATATGTTCTGGGGGTCTCGCGGCCCACCTGCACACATGGGCTGAGCTACAAACAGAAAATCTGATTTCACCCATTCAAGTCAATGGGAAAAATGTAAAAAGCTGTGGGACCGATTTGAACGAAACTTGATATGCAGATCCCTCACTACCTGGGGTGATATGTTCTGGGGGTCTCGCAGCCCACCTGCACATGTGGGCGGAGCTACAAACAGAAAATCAGATTTCACCCATTCATGTCAATGGAAAAAATGTAAAGAGCTGCCATTCTCACAGTAATTCAAAAACTGCTTGACCGATTTGACCGAAACTTGGTATGCAGATCCCTCACTACCTGGGGTGATATGTTCTGGGGGTCTCGCGGCCCACCTGCACATGTGGGCGGAGCTACAAACAGAAAATCAGATTTCACCCATTCATGTCAATGGAAAAAATGTAAAAAGCTGCCATTCTCACAGTAATTCCAACTACCTGGGGTGATATGTTCTTGGGGGTCTCGCGGTCCACCTGCACACGTGGGCGGAGCTACAAACAGAACATCAGATTTCACCCATTCATGTCAATTGAAAAAATGTAAACAGCTGCCATTCTCACAGTAAATCTAAAACGGCTTGACCGATTTGAACGAAACTTGGTATGCAAATCCCTCACTACCTGGGGTGATATGTTCTGGGGGTCTCGCGGCCCACCTGCACACGTGGGCGGAGCTACAAACAGAAAATCAGATTTCACCCATTCATGTCAATGGAAAAAATGTAAAAAGCTGCCATTCTCACAGTAATTCCAACTACCTGGGGTGATATGTTCTGGGGGGTCTCGCGGCCCACCTGCACACGTGGGCGGAGCTACAAACAGAACATCAGATTTCACCCATTCATGTCAATGGAAAAAATGTAAACAGCTGCCATTCTCACAGTAAATCTAAAACGGCTTGACCGATTTGAACGAAACTTGGTATGCAGATCCCTCACTAACTGGGGTGATATGTTTTGGGGGTCTCTTCACCCAAGAATTTATATGTTCTTGCTCCTGGAGGTGAAACTAAAAATGTTGTTTATAATCAAGTTTTGTGTTAGTTGTATTGTATTCATTTTGTCAAATATTTCACATTATAATTTGAATATTGTACTTTTTATAAAGCTGTAAAAAATAATTTCATTCACCACTATAAAGTATCTTTATTTGAATCCATTTACAGTGTTATTGCTATAATTAAATACCCGTGCAACGCCGGGGCATCAGCTAGTAAACTATAATAATAACAATAATAATAATAATAATAAACAGCTATAAACCATATGGCCAATCCAATCTGTCCATCTATTCCGATTAATATGCTCTACAATCCATTCTTCTCCCTTAGAGATCCTCTGTGCATGTCCTATGCTTCAATGAATTCAGATACAGCCTTTGTTCCTGCCACCTCCTCTAGGAGGACATTCCATGCACACGTTCTATAAGGAAATATTTTCTATTTGGGGAAAAATTAATAGGATATTGGAGGCTTCTATTCCACTGTCATATGACATTGTGGTATGTGGGACTTTATCGCAACCTAAAAGTCCAATTGATGCAAAAAAGAACAGACTTCTTATTATTATGACTGGGGTAGCAATGCAGTTAATAACAAGAAATTGGAAGAACTGGCACAGATTGAACTTTAACTTTTGGTGGGAAACTCTTTGTCACTATTATAGATATGAAAGAATGAATTCCGAACAATGGGGACATAATAAAAAAATTCAAAGAAACATGGGGGTCCATTAGCGGAATTTGTTAAAACTAATAGAATAAGCCGTTAATTCCTAACTGATTTTCACACAAATCATGGGAGGGAGGGGGGAGGGGAAATGTACTTTGTATTATTAGTTGTTTGGCTATAAGTGCTGTTTCCTGTACTAATTGTTTGTACATTCTTTGCACTTTGTATTTGATTTGATAATTAATAAAGAATTATGAAAAGAAAAAATGAAATATTTTCTTAGATTGTTTCTGAGTCTATCCCTTTTCACCTTCATCTTATGCCCCCTTATTTGAGAGCTTCCTTTCACTGAGAGGGGCTTGCACCTGGATGATCTGAATATGCTGATGGTCAAGTGCATCAACAGGTAGGGTTGCCACACACCCGGATTTACCCGGACATGTCCTCTTTTTATAGGACTGCCCAGGCATCTGGACGGCTTTTCGAAACCCAGCACTTTGTCTGGATTTTGAATAGCTTCCAGCTCGGAGCCGCGTTGGGAGGGCATCTGCGTGGATGCAATGCAGCGATGTCACGCGCTGGCACACTTGCATGTTATATCATTATATCACGCCTCCTGATGCAGCTTCGAGCACGAGAAGAGTTTGAGGGGGCGGGCTGGGACAGAACAGGGTGTGGCTTGGGTGGGGCCGGGTGGAACTTGGTGAGCCTGGGGGCGGGGCCATGGGTTCGGATTTTTGCAATCGTAAAATCTGGTCACCCTATCAACAAGCACAGTGCCAGTGTATGATATTATTTCTGAAGTGGAGTCATGATCAATCAAATCATAAAAAGTGGGATCAGAATTTCTTCGGAAAGCTGTCTCTAAATTTCAGCTATATATGCTGTACAGTCCATCAGCATAATCAAACCACCTTTATCAGCTGGTTTAATCATAAGTCAGAGATTATTCCTTGGTTTATCTAAAACCAGCTTTTCTTTCCAAGCCAAATTATGGTAACTTGTTATTCCTAAAGAGAAAGGCTGAAGCTCCTTAAGAACCAGATTCTGAAAAACTTCAATTGTGTTATCAAGCGCCCTGGAGGGACCTAACGTCAAGAAGGACTTACTCAAGAAGGATCAGCACTAGAGAGATGCGTTGCAAAAAAAAAAAAAAAAACCCTTTAAAGATAAAACAGACATTTTTTTTTGCAAATGTTCAAAAATCAAAAGCTTATCTCTCTTAACTATAGGCACAAAAGACAACCCCTTTTGAAGAAGCTGCAACTGTGGGACTATGATAGACATCAAAGAAATATTAATCATTGCATGTTCCTGGAAAGAACTGGACAGGCCCAGAAAATGGCTTCTAAAATGGTCAGCGATCTTCATCATGAAGCATTTGGGAACAGGCTTAACACATGCTTTGGAAGAAATTTGGGAGAGGGTAGACATGATAAACAGACATTTAAACACCTTCATTGCATAAATGGAAAATCACTGACAGGAACAACTCTTTTGAACTTTGGGAGCGGTCGTCCATGTAAATTACATGAAAGCATTCCTGCGGGTCAGTTCTTGCATTGAAAGCATATTTGTTCTTCAGTTGATAAATTTAAATGGCAAGTACCAGTTTTGTTTCAGAGATTTGAAGCATGTGGATATCCAGTTTCATTGAGGGAAAAATTTTAAAAACATCTTGGTGCTAGCCTACTTACCTGAAGATGAAGAAGGGAAATCTGTAGCATCTCCAAAAGGACATTTTCTATGTGGCCACTGCAGCGTGTGTGTGGCTCCTTTTTCAGGTTCACACTCCATTTTAAATAATTGTCAGATCATTTTTAATGCACATACCTGGCTGATAAATTAGCATTAAGCTGGCCAAGCGCTAATATTCAGAGCAGAATGGCAGCTGAATATTGCCACTTAGCAGTTAGCGGCTAACCAGTTATGTTACGTGACTTAGCTGACTATCCATGACATTTAATGCAATAGCCAGTTAAGTTTAGGGGTGAAATCGGGCCGCGTAACTAGGTGGTCTATCTTTGGACATTCTAAACGTTAGCCAGCCAATACTGAATATCAGCTAAGTTTATAGTGTCCAAAAATAAACTGGATATTTAATGCTAGTCACCAAAAATGGCCTGGCCTTGAATATCTGCCCCAATAAGTACAGGAAATGAAATGAAATATATGAGCATCATTAGTTAAAGTACCAAACTCAAACTGCAGAAACTTCCACTAACAGCCTCTTCATGCCATATGTCTTTTGCACCTATTGAAAATCTCTGCCCTTTCCCTGCTTTCTCAATCTGTCTTGCTAGTTTGCTCTGCTTCTGTGAAAACATATAAACAGATTCCATTCCATTCCATTCCTTTTTTTTTTTTTCTTTCTTTACATACATACCTTTTATTGCGCAATTTCAATGTTCTCTTTATTGCCTAGTCTTTAAATACTGTTACAGCTTTTGAAATTATTGTGGCATCCTTCTGAATTACTGTTAATTGCACTCAGCTCTCAGGCTCGCTTATCTGTTTTCCCTTGAGTGATTCAGAGTCCGGAGCGGTTATAACTCCCAGAAGCATCAGTGCATTTCCTTTAGAGGCTTTATATCAAATAGCAGTTTACTATCTTCTGCACCCCAGGGCTCTGTTTTGGGACTATTGCTTATTTGTGTTTATATATTGTTCTCAGTCAGGTCATCTGAAACAACAGGGTCTGTTTCCATCATTACACAGAAGGCACACAAATCGATATTTCTGTGTAGTCTAATGTCAGGAAACCTATTTTAGTTCTGTCAGCTTGTTTGGATAATGTTAGACCTACACACAGTGCAAGAATTCACATTTAAACCCTATGTGCTCTATTGAACGGAATATACCAACAGTTGATAACTATGTGAAGTAAGGATGTGATCTACATCATTAAGGAAGAGAGTGAAATATTATAATGCACTCTAATTGTGTTGTGAATAGGAAGGGGCAGCTTGAATATTTTCATTTGTCTAGTTTCCTGTATTGTTCACCATTGTATTTCCTGGAATGTTTGGTTTGTTCAATTTTTTTTGAAGGCATTTGTTCTTTAAGGGAGCTATGTTGCTGAAAGTATGCCCTCTTTGCAAAGAGGGCGCACTATTTGCAAAAAGATTGCTCTCTTCATGACTGTGCGCTTGCATATGAGTTCATACATGTCTAATGGTTTGCACATGCATTCACTATCGGGTAATTCCATATTGACTGGTCCAATTTCAAGGAGGGTCCCCACTTGACATCTTCTGCGGATACGTTAAAATGGTCCAAATAAAGAGGGTCACTAACTCTGAACCTAGCTGAGATAATATCCCAAAACTTTTGTTATCAGCTGACAAAATGTCATCAGTTTCTGAGATGGTTGCGTGGGAAGCTCCGGACTACTTGATATGGAATGACCCTATCAAGAAAAGAGTTCACATTACAAAGAGTGCACACTATCACAGAAAAATAGTCCCTCCCCTCTCCCCCCCCCCCCCACACACAAAGGCCCAGATTCTAAAAACAGTGCCTAAGTTAATTTTTTTATTGGTTGTTAATAGTGTGGTAATTTACCACTCTGTTAAAAACAAATGAAAATGGAAAAAATGTAAGTGCCAAGAGGCGCCTACAAAACGTGACACTGGAATCGCATCTACGCAGATGCGTAGTGGAGCTGAACGTCAAAAAAGGCATGGTTATGGGCGGGGTTGATATTTGGCGCTACTAAGCATGATTTTACATAGAAGGTACATGACGGAAATGTAGGCCTTTAAAACCCCGACCTATGTTAGAGAATGACACAGGGAAAAAATCTATCCCCATCACTGCCCCGTCACCGGACCACTGTCCCCTTCACCGCCACGTCCCCGCCGTCCCCTTCACCACCCCATCCCCGTCCCTGCCATCCCCTTCACCGCCCCGTCCCCGGAGCATCCAACCTTCTCTCTCACCACCTCACTGCCCTTCAGCAGCCCAAGAATCTCCCTCCCTCCCCTTTACCTTCACGGCATAAAGAAACTTAAGGGAGGGAAGACACACAGTCACTGATCGCACATGCGGCCCCTTCCCTCCCTCCCTACATCAAGCCAAATCTATCTTCCTCCCTCCCCTTTACCTTCATAGTGCTTTAGAAAACTGATGCCGGCCAAGCCGGCATGTGCCGTCATGCAGTCGCATGTGTGTGGGCTGAAGCTTCTCCTCTGACAATTGTTACTTTATAAACACAAATAAAACAGAGCAAGGTTCAACAAACCCATCTCCCCTCCCTTTCACAAATATCCCCTTCACTATTGTGAAAACTGAACAAACCAAATTACTACAGAATGCTACATAGAAAAATCAAGCTAACAGAATACTTTAGTTACACATGGCAAGAATAATGTTAGTGGAGTGCAACTAGGGCAACTGCCCCCTGGTCAGAGAGAGAGAGCCCTAAGCCAGCTAGAAGCTAAACAAGCACAGCCTGGACTTTGCAGCTCTAGCAGGATACATATTTCAAATTTGAAATATTCCAATCACAAAATATAAAATAAATTCATCTTTTTTCTCTTTGTTGTCTGGTAATTTTACTCTTTGGTTTTGGTTTTGGTTTTGGCTTTGGTTTTAGGTTCCTTCTGTCTTCATTGTGGCATGGCTGGCTCCTGAAGGTATAACAGGCGCAAGAGGAGCTGGGGAGAAGATGCCGAGTCTGACACGGGCGCAATATTTTTTTTTCCACAGGAGTAAGACTTTTCACCGCTCCCACAGGGTGATAAAAGGTCTTGTCCCCATTCCCGTGGGGCGGTGAAAGGTCTTGTCCCCATTCCTGTGGTAAACCAGTTGCAAATGTCTCCATTCCTGCGGATTTACAGCAATGACCCGTGGTTTATTTATTTTTTCAATTTTCTATACCGTTCTCCCAGGGGAGCTCAAAACGGTTTACATGCATTTATTCAGGTACTCAAACATTTTTCCCTGTCTGTCCCAGTGGGCTCACAATCTATCTAATGTACCTGGGGCAATGGGGGGATTAAGTGACTTGCCCAGTGTCACAAGGAGCAGCGTGGATTTGAACCCACAACCTCAGGGTGCTGAGGCTGTAGTTTTAACCACTGCGCCACATTTGTGGGGGCACTGTCTTTTTTTTATTAATGACATTTTAATTGCTTTGAAATGATGTGATCAATTATCACATTGATTAAAGGCAATTAAACCAAGCGCCATTAGAGTGCCTAACAGTGTCTAACTAGCGGCACCATTTATGGAATTTTGACTATAGGGCCCGATATTCAGACCACAGGAGTCACCTAGCTATCTTCCACACTAAGCAGCAATCCTGGAAATTTGATGTCAGGCTATATCTGGCGACCGGCATTGAATTTTTGAGGTTTTTTTGACTGCTATAAATATAGCCCTTTAGGCTGATATTCAACAACTGGCCGGCTAAGTTATAACGGCCAAAGATAGACCCAAATAAATAGGTATATCTGGCTGCTCAACCTAGGCAGTAAGTGCAACATAGCCGGTAACCAGGCTAGCTGTTAAGAGTTAATATTCAGCTGCCATCTTCTCCTGAACATTAATGCTTTACCGGTTAAATGCCCCAAGATCCATTTTTGGTTGCTTTAAATAACGCTGAATATTGGATAGATAAGATATAAAATATACAATAATGTAACACATAGAATATGAGGGATCCAGGAATAACAATGTGCACTAATACTGATATAAAACCTAATATAACTGTAATCATACAAATAAAATTATGAAAATTATAATATAGGTGGACAAATGTGTGCTATGCAAAAGAAGATTTTCTTACTCATACAACTGAACCCAGGCTCCTCAGAAATAATATCAGAAGGAATAAACAAAATTTCCAGTTGGGCTAGTATAAACAAACTCAAGCTAGACACCACCAAAACCAAAGTATTCTGCAGTCAGTCCCCAACTCAATAATTTTACCTTCCAGAACTGACCTCATTGTTCATAAAACATCCAAGGTGGAGGTCACTGGCTAAGACTCACCTCTAGAGGGTGCAATTTATGAAGCACCAGGATCTCAGGGACACAATGTGTGTGTGGAGGGAAGGTGGGGGGGGGGAGAGGGGCTGCAGTCATGGTACTCATAGAGTTGCCTCCTATATTGGAGGCACAGCTCCACCAGAGCCTCCTTCTTCCAAGGCGAGTAATTTGGCTCCCTCTTTTCCCCCATCACACACTCTTTCTCTCACAGACTCGCTCACACGCTCTGGGGGTCACTCTCTCTCTTTCTTTCACCCTGTCTCACACTCTGGGCTCCTTTTACAAAAGTGCGTTAGGGCCTTAATGCGTGGAATAGCACACGCTAAATTTCCACGTGCACTAGTCACTACCGCCTCCTTTTAAGCAGGCGGTAATTTATCGGCACGCGCTAATCCGATGCGTGCGTTAAAAACGCTAGCGCACCTTTGTAAAAGGAGCCCTCTGTCTCTCACTCTCCTACTCTGTCTCTCTCACACACACAAGCAAGTACTCTCTCTGTCTCTCTCTCTCTTTCTCTCTCTCTCTGTCTCTTATTAACTATCTAACCACCTCTCCTCTCTCCTCACTACACCCACAAAGAGTCATCATTCCATGCAGGGCTATATATAGACATGCAGGACGTTGTGAATGTCTTGTTAGTACCATGGTGATGTTTTGGCATCATCAGGGACATTTTCTAGCAGAATTAATGGGACATCTACTTTAGATGTCTTTCGGGTCACATAATTGTAATACTTGGACGTCCAGTAGAATGGGGTTTGAGTAGCAATTTTTCAGATGTCTAGGTTGTTCATTTTTGAATTGTCCTGTCCTTCCTGGATGTATTTTAGATTATGGACTATGTATTTTGGACATCCAAGATCTAGACATCCTATTGAACATAGTCCTCCATGGGTATAAAATAGGCATCTTAACATTAAGTGCATTCTCTTTTTATTAGCAAGCTAAAGCTTTGATGAACTCCCCTTTATAGAATTGCCCTGATAGTTGTTTATTTATTTATTTTTTTCTTGTACAATGGGAGCTGGATCATTCAGGATATCCGCAGTGTGGAAATTCTTTATTCAAGTAACACATATAGGAGCACCTGAGGCTTCATAATGTCTTATCATTTTTCACATTAGGTAGAATAAATGCCTTAAATTTCTCATTAACACAAAGTACATTTCACATTTCCACAATCTTTAAAATCCATCAAATGCCACTTAACATTAGTTTTAGATAATGAGTCCTCCTCCTTTTCCATTCTTAACCATAGTTGTCAAAATGATTTATTATATAATTGAAAGTTTCACATTATCAAATGTATGACTCTTATTGGAAAAAAAATCATTTCACCAAAAGATTACCATTTAGGAACAAGCAGATAGAAGTTAATTAACAAATGATTATGTCTAATAATAATGAACAGTTAATAAATAAATTAAAATAATTAGCTTAATACCTTAAGCAAAACATAATTCCTAATTTTGTATGTTATTTTCAAAGCCATTTCCATGGGGGAGGGCATTACTCATGGCAAAGAGGAGCTGTTAAAATTGCCTAACTGAATAGGCAAAATTATTTGCAGTGTTCTAAACATTGTTTGGCGGCATTCCCATAGATGGACAAAAGGCAAGTTATGCAACAGAGCACGAGACATGGTTTTCAAAGGAAAAATACTCAGACAAAGCAGATGCAAGTCTCTGATGGTAACTTTTCCTGGGAAAATATTCAATGCAAAATTACAGAAAGGGATACTTTTACTAATTGTGGAAAAAAATGCAGTTACTAGGGCTTAACAGAGAGAAAGTCTTGCCTTAGAACAAAAAAGGTAAGATCAATGTCCTTATAGCCAACAATGTAGATTTATTCTTTAAAAGCGATAAGTCCCAACAAGAATTGAAGTTTCGGCATAAGGATATGCCTTCATCAGGGGCCAATGCTGTACATCACCTGGGGTGAGTCTCTTCATAAAAGGTGTTTAATAAATCTGGATAAATAAACAGAGTTCCTAAGATGGACCAGGTGGAGACAATTAATTAGAGAATGAGAATCTGGGAACAAATGTCCTGCCCTTCTCTCCTTTCCCCCAGCACTACAAGAGAGAAACCCTGTAGCCAGGTAAAGGTACTGATTCATTTCTAGATCCTGCCAACAGCACAAGCCCAGAGGAGCCATAGCCAGGGAGCCATAGAAGTAGGAAAGGTTTTGGATAGTCATATGTGAGCAAGCCTTTTGGTCATAAAAGAGGCCTATTGAATGATGCTGATCAAGGAGAACTAGGCAGATCAGAGGAGTATACCATCGTCGACTATGGACTGTAATTGGGGGGGGGGGTGAAATCAAGGACTTCGACTTGGGTGTGTTGGAGTGGAAATTTTGGATGTTGGGGAGTTTGGATGGGGAGGTCAGCAGGGGAGTATTAGAAAAGGGGAGAATGTGTGGCAAGAACACTCACAGCATGAAAATGGCAAGGGTAGATCAAAATCAAGAATATGCGTGATATTGTTTTATAAATATGGATAAAAATAAATTAAACAATAACATTTCTTTGGTAATATTTATTTATTTTATCAAGGGATGGACCACATTCCAGCTTGTCCATGTGCCGAAATTGCACCCCAAACCATCACTTTTTCACACTGCTTTACTGTAGGCACCACAGATTTTGCATTGTACCCATGTTTTGCAGGTCTCCAAACCCTCCCAGTGCAATTCTTAAACTGAGTGAAGGTGGCTTCATCACTAAACATCACTTTCTCCCAATCTGCAGACTTCCAGCTTCTGTATTTGACGCAAAACTGAAGACGATTATTTGTATTAATTTTGGACCAGTCAAGACATTAAGTATTTTTGTGCATGTACTTCATTTAAAAAAATGTTTCTTGCACTGAAATTTGCACAGAATAGTGTCGTTCACAAACTTTTGCTCCTCACTGTATATACCAGTTTACTTACAGTTGCATTCTTTTACATGTGAGGTAATCCTATGTGACGCCTTTTTTTGTGCATACAGTATACTGGCATATACAGTATGCACAAAAAAAATTAAACAAATACTTTATAAACTACATCCCATGCAGCAACAGCAGTAGTAGAATTATGAATTGCAAAAATATGTATTCATTTTGAAATATTAGCTACTGCAATGTAGGATGGGGTGGGCCTTAATGGAAATGTTCCGTGATGCCAAACCAAGTGCATTAATGTGCATGTGGAATGCCTGTATTTTACAAAGAATCAGTAGGAAGCTAATATTTTTACTTACTTGGAATCAGTGAAGCATGAGTAAACAGCTGGAAGGCATCAAGTGATTAACAACTTTCCCGTTTCACTTTTTTTTCTTTTTTCTTTTTTTTTTAATACTTCTAGGTATTAGAATATAGCAGTTGCAGTGTTTGCTCATAATTAGGTTTCAGCAGATTTACCTGTCTTCCTTTGTTAAGAACCAAGAAAAATAAGGGTAGTTGTGTCAGAACAGCCTATTTTTCTGTCATGTGGGAGGTTTGAAAATGTGTCTTCTTGAGGTTGGTGCTTTTTAGAGCCATGGATATTTCTATTTTAGTTTTTCCTCTATAAAATAATGTGTTATGGAGGGGGGGGGCTGTATGTCCCTTATTAAAACTTGGGCTTTCAACTTAGGGCTCCTTTTACAAAGCTGCGCTAGCGGTTTTAGCGCACGCTAAATTGCCACGCGCGCCAGATGCTAACGCCAGCATTGAGCTGGCGTTAGTTCTAGCAGCGTAGCGCGGGTTTAGCACGCGCTAAAATTCTGCGTGCGCTAAAAGCGCTATCGCAGCATTGTAAAAGGAGCCCTTAGTGGTTTGAAACTTGGGCTTTCAACTTTGTTGCAATTGAGACTAGAATTTGGCATCAAACACCCTTCTCCACAAATACCCAGGAGCTTTTTAACCCCCTCACAAATTAACCCAGGGTTTTGCCATAACAGTTCTGAGTCCCCAGAGTTTCTTACAGAGCCATGCAACTTTGGTTCAAGAGGCACAGGAAGTGACTGAGTCGATGAAAAGCAACTAAAACGTTCTTTAAAAAATGGAGGCCTTGTAGTGCCTATGACCACTGTAGGCGTGGTTAACATCAGAAGTGGCCTTAGGCACTGTTAGGCACATCTGTAGATGCGATTCTTGTGGAAAATAAGCACCAGAAATATTGGCCTTTAAAACCTTGACCTACCTTTCACATAACTGCAATTCTCCAAATGGTGCCATTGTGCGATTAAAGGAAAACAAAAGAGGAGACCTGAGGTGCTCAATCTTTTTATTCACTCAAGAACCGACACGCACGTGTTTCATAAGAACATAAGAAATGCCTTCACCGGATCAGACCCCAGGTCCATCCTGTCCGGTGATCCGCACACGCGGAGGCCAAGCTAGGAGATCCCTAATGGACACCTTGTTCACCCGTATCCCACAATGTGATTTCCAAGAAGATATGCATCCAACTTGCCCTTGAATCCCAGAATGGTGGTCTCTGTCACAACCTCCTCAGGGAGAGCATTCCAAGCGTCCACCACTCACTGTGTGTAGCAGAACTTCCTGACATTAGTCCTGAGTCTGCCGCCCCTCAGTTTTAGTCCATGACCTCTTGTTCGAATCACTTTTGACAATGTGAATAACGAAGTTCCTTGCTCTATTTTGTCGAAACCTTTCAGTATTTTAAAAGTCTCTATCATATCCCCTCGCAGCCTTCTCTTCTGGAGGGTGAACAATCCTAATTTTTCGAGGCGTTCTTTGTAGCTCAAATTCTCCACACCTTTAATTAGTTTCGTGGCTCGTAAGGTCTGCCTCAGGGGTCTTATCCTCAATGCGAAGCACTGTTTTTGCAAATGTCCTCTTATAATGAACAAACAAAACCTAAATAAACGATGAATGCTTTTAAAAGGATGACTTTAAAAAGCCAATCAGCTGTAACATGAGGCTGCCTCTAGAGGTCGCAGCAGCCATTTTCAAGAGGAGACAGTGCTGGGCAAAAGCGAGTGGGCATTGCTCTGGCCTGATCTCCCTCTAGAGCACCAGGGACATATCATTTAATTTTAAAAAAACTGTTAAAAACCAAATTGTTTGTGGATGCATATTTGTAAAGCCAATACAATTTAGGATGTGTTTGATTTCTAAGAAATAAATAGCTTCTGTATTGGTTTATGATGTCTACAAGCAGGCAGCTTTTTCCATCTATGCTATGACTAGATTGTTTGTAGGGTCTGTTATACAGCAAATTGATTGTTTATAGGGACTGAGTAAAGTTTGTCATTTTATTTAGGAGAGAATGGCAGTTTGTAAATTTTTAATTTTTGATCTGTAATTATGTATGTTTATTTTATGGAAACTGCTAAAAGTATAGGTGGTATATAAATTTTTAAATAAATAAATACCCAGGTAGACCCAGGGAGCTTGCAGAGGTAAGAGGTGGGTGGCGGGGATGGTTTTTTGTTTTCTATGTAGGGTGGGAGGAGGGCACTAGACCTGTGTTTGTTTTGTTTTGTGGATCTCAGCTAATATTCAGCCACATAGCTGTCTTAGACAGGCCTTGGCTGAATATCGGCTGGGACCCACATAAACCCTAAGAGCTACCACAGGGACAATTAGGCTCAGATATTCAATGCCAGTGGCCAGACATGGCTTGGCACAGAATATCTGGGGCTAATTTAGCCAGTGACATCCAGCATTTTAAAAAAAAAAAGTTGGATGCTGCTGACTAATATAGCCTGATGGTTTTATCTGCCTTCATTTTTCTCTGTCTGTAGGTTTTAATATGTGCATTTAATTGATTGTTCTTAAGTCAGTTTTATAAATTAATTCTTGCTGTGTGATGTATAACACGACCATAAAAGAATATAAAAAACAAAAACATACTAGCTGATATTCAGCTGACCTTTGCTGGCTAGATTAGGTCTGGATATTTAGTGCTGGACCATGCCACGCACTGGCACTGAAAATTCTGGCCTAATTGTGAGGGCTCTGTTGCCGGGATTTATGAGGCTCCTGGCTGATATTCAGCTGGGGCCTGCATAAGACTGTTATGTGGGTCCCAGCTGAATATCGACTGGGATCTACATAAAACGTTTTGGATCTTTTAAGCCCCTCCCAGCTCCCTAAGCCCCCTTCCTTCTTTCCTTCCCCCTTCCCCCTTTCCCCAGCCCTGTGAAGCGCGACACCCCTAGACCAGATAGGCCTATCCAATATTACCGATGGTCCAAGTAGGTGTGACTGGGGAAGGAGCAAAACCCACTCACTACTGCCCTTTGCAGCTACAAAAAAGAAAATGGCTGCCCCTCACGATACCACACAAATACCACGGAACTATTGCATTAAAGGGCAAATAATGCAACTTAAGACCCTATCACAGCTTGATAACTTCCCCTATCAATCAGTAAATGAAACAGGGTTTAATAGACTTCTACTTTGTTGTAATGAAGTCAACAAGAGGTTAAAGTTAAATTGAAGGTTAAGAAAGTGAATTCTGTTTCTGCTGTGCCAGCATTTTTGTTTTGGGTTAGAGCTAACATCTTTAGATGAAAGGATCCCCTTGACCCTATTTCTGTTGTCAACTAATAGCCAGTTCAGTGAAGTTGTCATTCAGACTATATAACAGTGACATGCCTGACTAATCCAGAGGTTTGGAGGGTGAGTTTGCCAGGGTAAAATATGTTTCATCACAATCAGAAAATGACTTCCTGTCAACACAAATCAATATGAAGAGTTACAAAATGCTGTGTGCAGTATACCATTGCACTTCTTCTGTCATATATGTATTATACCTTGTTGCCACTTGCTATCGTCTATGTGCCTGGGATTCAATTCTCCAAGTATAGTGTATGAATTTAAGTCAAGTTTTACTCCATAATCTAGACAGAAAGGATTTAATGTCATCTTTTTGAAGCTCTTGCCTTTTTCATAGAATCTCAAGCAACAATGCTCTCTAATTTTGCTTTAGTCTCCTCTTCCATTTTTCTACATTAGGAACCTAGTTATTAAGGTGGGCTATCATTAAGAAGTGTTGTTTCATCACTAAAGTGTGCTAGTTTAGCACTGGTCCATTTTATGCAATGAGAGACTGTGCTGAAATAAAATGCCTTGTGGTAAAATAACACTAGCCAACACTCATTTTGGTACCTCAAATGTTAGACCTCTGTTTCTGGGTATATATATATTTTTTTACTTTTTATTTATTTATTCGATTTTTTAGCCCGTCCTACCAAAAGAGCCCAGAACGGGTTACAATGAATATATTGGTGCATTAAAATAATAAGTAAGATAGGTACTTAGAAATTCCCTTACTGTCCCGAAGGCTCACAATCTAACTAAAGTACCAGGAAAAATGACAATTAGAAGAGTAATAAAGAAAGAAAATAGAGATAGAGGAGAAAAATAAGAAAATAAACATACTAATAAGATTACAATGATCTAAAGGAATTTGAAAGGTTAAAAAGAGGGGAGATAAGAATAGATGCAGAGGGAGAACCATAGAAGCAATAGAATTCTGGGGAAATTTAAATGAAATTTGAATGATAAAATAAAACAAAATAAGTGGTAAAACAATAAGTGAGATTAAAAAATATATCATAAACTAAAAAGAAGTGAAAATAAAATCAAAACAGTCAAAACTGAAGTCCAGCTTGAACTGGCCCCCCGAGCCGACCGTTGGTCCGATGGCCGGACTGCAGCCCTCCTTGCTGATTCCAAATAAGGCACCAGTTTTCTCCTATCACCTCTAGTTTTTGAGATATAGAGCATGTGCCATATACTACTCTTCACTCTGCTCGCCTATTTGAAAAATCAGGATATTTTAATGTAGTATTTAAATGAATATCTTTTAAGCATGAAGGAAACATATTAAAAATTAAAAGAAAAATGTACAACATGAAAATCTACTTATTTCATACCAAAAGCACAAGTTTATGATACAAACTTTCCAGTCATTCAACACACAAGAATCTCCTTTTGTAAGACTTTCAAGAGTGGGATCTGCCAGGACAATCCTGCATAAGATTCCAACAAAAGTCTGCCTTCAGTTTTTCCATGGTAAGTCCAGGTAATATATGTGTTATGAGGTACATAATTGAAACAAAAATATATCTAACCCCCCCCCAAAAAAAAAAAAAAAAAAAATCAGCACTTAGATGATCTAAAAGACAGGTCATCTAAGTGCCGATAATTGAAACAGGTTTTTAGACGTATCTAAGGGCATCTTAGGCCTCTTGACTGCCACCGTGTATCCAGAGTGAAAAAGGGCGCTTTTCAAGGAGGGTTAGGGCGAGAGGTGGATGGGATGTTGTTATTTTATTTCTATTTTGAGGCTTGAAGTATGTGTGATATAAGATTTTTATATACTGTCATCCGCCTAGAATCTACTTTTGAGATTAGAATGGGTGGTAAGCAGTGTTCCCGCTAAGGTGTGTTGGCCTGCGCGCGCGCACAAAATATTACATCGCAGCGCAAAGTTTCTCTTCACAGCGCACACACGCGTCGCAAAGGTAAGGGGAGGTAAGGTAAGGGGACGCATTGGGGGGATTGCACTTCCCCACAATTGCCATGCTTCGGTTCCTCTTCTTCCTTCCTTCCTCCCCCCCCCCCCCGCGGGACCCTGCGGCACCATCAACTCTTACTCCCTCTAATGTCGGCCCTGCAGCTCCAGACTTCCTCGCACCTTCTCCCCTCCCCCTTTGGATCGCTATTATTTTAAATGTTATAGCCGCGGAGCTGTATCCATCAGTGGAGATGTCTAACCTCGGCCTGCCCCGGAACTCTTACTGCAACAGTGACTTCCTGTTCCTGCCTAGATGGGCGGCTGCTGCAGTAAGAGTTCCGGGGCAGGCCGAGGTTAGACATCTCCACTGATGGATACAGCTCCGCGGCTATAACATTTAAAATAATAGCGATCCAAAGGGGGAGGGGAGAAGGTGCGAGGAAGTCTGGAGCTGCAGGGCCGACATTAGAGGGAGTAAGAGTTGATGGTGCCGCAGGGTCCCGCGGGGGGGGGGGGGGGGGGGAGGAAGGAAGGAAGAAGAGGAACCGAAGCATGGCAATTGTGGGGAAGTGCAGAGCTGCAGGGAAGAGTGTTGCGGTACCCAGCTGGAGGGAGAAGGAAGATGAGGGAGGGAATTAAAGGAGATGCCAGGGCTTGGAGTGTAGGAGGAAGGTATGCCAGTCTAAGGGAAAAGGAAGGGGGAGATGTGAGAGCATGGAGGGGGAACGAAAGATGGAAGAAAAGGAAAGGAGAGAGATGCCAGAGAATCAGGGAAGGGGAGATACCAGACTATGAGGAGAGATGTGGGAGAGGGAAGGCGAGGAGAGAGATGCCAGACCAATGGGGTGAAAGGAGAGATGGAAGGGGGAGGCATACAGTTTCTGGAAGGGGCATAGAAGGAGAGAAGATGCCATATAGGGGAAGAGAGACGGCAGACAGTGAATGGAAGGAAGAGAGTTACAAGAAGATGAGGAAAGGAGAAACCACAGAAGACAAAGGTAGAAAAAAATTTCTATTTATTTATTGCTTTAGGAGACATGTGTCACTGTTTCTGTGAAGCATTGTATGCAGAGTCCAGCTTCTTGCTGGTTCAATTTAACCTTTGTCTATGTATTTTTATTTTATCCCCCCTTTTACAAAACTGTGAAGCGTTTTTAGCACCAGCCTTGGTGGTAGCAGCTCTGATGCTCAGAATTTTATGAGCATCAGAGCTGTTACCTCCGTAGCTAAAATCCACACTACAGTTTTGTAAAAGAGGGAGGGGTTAGTTTGTGATTACATATTCCTTACTAGGCGAAGGTGTTTTCTGTGTTCTGTGTGTTCGAAAGACATGGTTTTCTGTTAGGATTGACGGTGTAGGATTGATCTGTGCTGGTCTGGCTTGTTTAGTTTTACAATGGGTGTATTGATGTACTGCTCACTGCAATATGTAAGAAGCTGCCTTTTCCTAGGTACTCATGTGTGACGTGTGGTTTGTTACTAAAAATCATGTTTTTCTTACAGATGGGGGGGGGGGTGCCAAAAAATGATGGGCCCCGGATGTTACATATGCTAGGTACGCCACTGTATGTAAAGATACCAGAAAGCTGGCGTAGCAAAAACTTCTAAGTTTTGAGTATTTAACCCTCCCACAATCTCACGGGCACTCGTTTCAAGTTTATTGAGATTTTGATTTAAACGCAATATCAAATATTTTCAATGCGTATAACAAAAATAAATTTGGGGAAATAAATAAAACCATTTGAACCAGTGTTCCCGCTAAGCTGCGCTGGCGTGCGCTGGCGCACAAAATATTACATCGCAGCGCACACGTTTCTCGTCACAGCGCACGATCGGAAGAGGCGTACGGCAGATGGCAGGGCGGCGAGAGGAGAATCGGGCGAGTTGGCTCATAACTTGCTGGCGCCCGATATTTTTGGCTCACGGTGAAAAAAGTTTGCTCACAACACCCGCCCGCTTAGAGGGAACACTGGTGGTAAGTGCTGAATAGAACAGAATAAAATGCCAGAATCCTGGTGTCAAAATGCTCTTATAAAAGGTGTCCCAATAAGAGCGCAAGATTTAATTTTTTAATAAAAGGCATAATTGAATTGAAAAGTGCTATTTTTTGTTTAGTATAAAGTATGCACGTTGCAATTAAGTGTGGAACACATATCTGACAAACGTCCCCCACGACACTGCTGGCACACTCTATCTCCTTATACTATAGCATTACCCCCTCACGGTCCAGAATCTTATGCTAAAACACCGGCATCAGGAGTCCTGCCTTTATTTCTCAGGCCTCCTTTTGGCAGTTAGCTCAGTGGCATGCCAGTAATAAATTAACACTTGGTCAGAGGCAGATATTATGAGGGGCCGCTGAAAGTTCTCAGCCAAACCAACAAAGATGGGGCAGTCTCCATCAAGGGCTATACACTTACAGGGAAATTATATAACCAGCACCTAAACTTAGGTGTCGGTAGGGTACCCTGCTGATGCCTAAGTAAATTGAAAATGCCATCAGAAATGGCAAAAAATGGCACTATTGAAGTGCCTACTGATGCCTAAATAAAAGATGGCTGGTATCGTGTCTAGGTAGCTGCTTTAGGCCGCAAAATGCCAAACTAGGGGTGTTAGGCGGGCTAAAACAGCTACCTAGCCACGATTCACAGCAAGATAGATGAATGAAATGTAGGCCTGGAAAACCCTGGCCTACTTTCAGCTGCCTATCTATGCTGCCACAGGATCCTAGAGTCAGGCCATAGCAGCTATAAGCTGATTGCGGCAGGGGAAGTTATCCCCGATCAGCTGAGCCAGCAGTGCTCCTCAAAGCCACGACTTCAGGGAGTCCTGCTGGCTTGGCTGATCAGGGTAAATATCCCTGCTACGATCAACTGAGTGGCTGCGGCAGGGGACATCCTGACATTGGCAAGAGGGATGCCCACTCCCTCTTGCTGGATTCCAAAACCCATGACTCCCTAACCACTGATACTCCTGAAACCCTACAAGCCCCAACCCCCTATATCTTTTCTGTAGGGCCAGCCATAGAGAAGCCTACACCCTCCAACTGGCAGGCCCGCCTCTTCACAATTGCAGGCCTTCCCCTTCCCAGTGTATCATGGGATACACTGGGGAGGGGCCTAATGCCCTGATTGGCCAAGGCGCCTAAGGCCTCTCCCATAGGAGGGGCCTAAGGCATCTGGGCAAACCAGAATCTTAGGGATATACTGGGAGTGACCTAAATCTCAGATTGGCCAGATACCTAAGGCCACTGTCATCCTGTTTATATCTTTTTGAAGGTTTGGCCTTCAGAATTGTATACAATATTCTAAATGAGGTCTCACCAGAATCTTATACAGGTGTATATCACCTCCTTTTTCCTACTGGCCATCCATATGCAGCCAAGCATCTTTCTATCTTACTCTATCGTCTTTTCTATGTTGTAAGTTACACATGTTGCATTTTATACTTAGTTATGTCTATTTATGACTGTCTTTGACCTAACAAAAGTAGGTGTGCCTAATTTTAGGAACATTGATCCAAGCTTATGCAAGTTGTACATAATGGAGTCTGGGCACCCAGATATCTTTATAGACTAGGTGTACCCAGAGCAGCACTGGGATGAATACAAAACTGAACAGCGCTTAGCCTTCCTAACATACCATATATACTCGAATATAAGTCGATCTGAATATGAGTTCAGACTCCCTTCCCCCCCCCAAAAGGAGGAAAAATGGTTGACTCAAATATAAGTTGGGCGGCTTAATATTCAAGTGTCCTTCCCTGTCAGACTCTGCACCCAGCCCCCTTCCTTCCTCCCTTCCCCTGTCAGGCTCTACGCCCAGCACCCTTACTTCCTCCCCTCCACTGTCAGGCTCTGCACCCAGCACCCTTCCAGCCTCCCCTCCCCTGTTAGGCTCTGCACACAGCATCCTTCCATCCTCCCCTCCCCTGTCAGGTTCTGCACTCAACACCTTTCCCCCCCCTGTCAGGCACTTCACCCAGCTCCCTTCCTGCCAGACACTGCACCCAGCACCCTTCCATCTCTTACCTGTCAGGCATTGCACCAGCCACTTACTTCCTTCCCCCCTCCCATCAGACTCTGCACACAGCACCCTTCCTTCTTTTCCCCATCAGACTCTGCACCCTCCCTCTCTTCCTCCCAGGCTCTGCCCCCGCCTCCCTCCCTGCCATAGTCTCATACGGTACCTCATCTTAGCAATCCGTGGTGGAGGTGCAGCAGGCAGGAGTGAACTTTCCAAGTTCCTGCCCTGCTGCTAACCGGCTGCCGTAAGTTCCTTCGGTGCTGAGCTACACGAGCAGAAGTGCGATTTGGCGCTGCTGCCCGGTATTGAAAGGCATCCTTACTGGCTCTGCGAATTCTCATGAGAATTTGCAGGAGCCAATAAGGATGCCTTTCAGTACCAGGCAGCAGCGCCAAATCGTGCTCCTGCTCGTGTAGCTCAGCACCGAAGGAACTCGCAGCAGCCGGTTAGCAGCAGGGCTGGAACTTGGAAAGTTCACTCCTGCCCGCTGCACCTCCACCGCGGATCGCTAAGATGAGGTACCATATGAGGATAGGGCAGGGAGGAAGGTGAGGGCAGAGCCTGGCGGCAGCAGTGGCCTTAAAAAAAAAAAATTATGGGAGAGGGCATTGATCCGAATATAAACTGGGACCCCCATTTTTGGGCCAATTTTTTGGCCCCAAAAGCCCGGTTTATATTCGAGTATATACAGTAATACTGGTTGTAACTGCAAAAGGATGTGCTATACACATGAACAGATATAATTTAATGTGGGAAAAAACATGCAAATTCAGTGTTACAGTTCCATATTTCTGATCTAGAATGTTTAGGTATCAATATGATACCAACAATGATTCTCCCACATTTTATAACTACTATATCTTAGACTAGATTCTATATGGCACAAAAAAATAACCTTTAGCGCAATTCTAGAAATGGTAATCAAAGTTAAGTACCATCTACTGAATAGCACTTGGCAGGGACCACTCCTAACTTTAGGCATGGCCATTTACAGTAACTAAGACGTGATGTAAATCATTGTGCTTAAATTAGGCGTGGATACCCCTTATTCTATAACTGCATTCATAAATTGTAGGAAAACCTCAATCTGCCCATGACATTCCCACGACCACCCTATCTCTTTAGAACTGAACATAAAAGTTATGTGCGGATACCAGGCCTAATATAGGCGTGTACATTTTAATTAATTCCAATTAGCACCAATAATTTCTTGTTAAGATTACCAGCATTAATTAGCTCATTATTCAATTAAATTCTGTGCACAAATTGGGCCCCTTTGATAGAATAAGCCTGATAAAGTCCACATTCAGCAGGTAAATTAAGCTGGCTAGTGCTTTAACATTCATTTAAAAAAATATTATTACTGAGTTGTTACTGAAAAATCAATGCTTTTAGAGGTGAGCCTAGGTCAGGTCAGGGGAAGATCTTAGCTAGCTAAATGCTGACATTGATTGTTAAATTTGGCTAGCTCAGTTTTGGATGACTTTGGTTGGGTTACAACTGAACATTAATTTAGCTGACTAAAATATATTCTACTAAATTAGGCACCGAGCGCAATCTCTATTAGTTGGAGAGTTCTTTATAGTTTTTAGACCAGGGAATGAGAAATGTCAGTTGGATCTAGGAGCCAGCAGTCAAGAGCTCTCTCTCTCTCTCAATCTCAATGAAGACCAGAGAGTCCTCCACTTAGAGGGATAATTCTTTAAATAAGGCACCAAGAATGTAACTAACCCCCTTTCCTATTAAACTGTGCTCGCAGTTTTTAGCGCAGAGAGTCGCGCTGAATGGCCCGCACTGCTCCCGACGCTCATATGAATTCTATGAGCGTTGGGAGCAGTGTGGGCCATTCAGCGCATCTCTCTGCGCTAAAAATTGCTAGTGCAGTTTAATAGAAGAGGGGGTAAATGACCAGAATATCAGCAAATGAGTGTGTACACACATGTAAGTGCTAATATTTTGGCTATGTACCATTTTATGAAATGTTGCCTAAATGCAATGGCATCCACTTTGAAGATTGCCCAGATCAAGTCTGGGCACAGCATGGATGGGTACATAGTTACCTGCATAAATTATAGAATACTATTATTTATGCCTGTTAAAAAAAAAAAATTACTCAAAGACATAAACATTTACACCAGTTCTATCATGGATATAAATAGTCATTTCTAAGTTACCCTCAAAGTCTATAAATGGTGGTCAAAACTGCATGTACAATTTTGAGCATGCACCCAATATTCATGTGCAAATTATCTGAATAACGAGCCAATAAGCATCAATAACTGTGAATTAACAATCAATTATCGGTGCTAATTAGAAACAATTTGAATTTAAGTGCATTTTTTGCTAGGCACTATTCTATAAAGATGCATTCATATATCTTTTAACATGCAACTGAAAAAAGAGTGTGGCCATGAGAGGGACATGGGCAGGTCAGATGCACACAGCATTAGAGAATATGGGAGATCCAGGCCTAATTTAGGTGTGAAGATTTACACCAGGGTTTAGTTGGTGTAACTCATCATGCCAAACTTGGACATGGATCCTGATGCTAAGGACTATTCTCTTAACGGTGCTCAACTCGGCGCTCTTTTTTATGCCTAAATGTGAGTACCGTTTATTGAATCTAGTCTTAAAAACACATCTTTTAGCTGTTAACCTAGAATTCTATAAATGAAAATAGGTACTCCTTTATAGAATAAGATCCATACAGGCACTTTCTGGGCATCTAAATGTGGGCCCCCTCCTTTATAATATAAACTCCTGAAGAATCTACAGTACTATGTAACAACACTAGCTTGAGAACCATAGCTGTGAACTTCACATAAAGGGTGCCAGGTACACATTTCACCAGGATAGAAAAACATAAAAGGTAAAAACACAAGGGGGGGGATGATCTTCTAAGGGGCATGAAAATAATCTTGAGGAAAAGATAAGATGCAAAGAGATCCTATAAGGAGGCCTTATACTTCAAAAGTGTCTTTAAATAAGAAATTTTTCAGGCTTCCTTTACCTCTGTCTAAGGATGTTTCCTTCCTTAGTTAAGCTGGTAGAGAGTTCCAGAGTTGTGGGGCTGTGACAGAGAAGATATTAGAGTGCCTTGTGCCTTTGATCTTTCCAAACATGATGTCCTTCTCCAGTGATCTCTCTCTTCTGATGGTGTGACCAAAATAAGATAGTCATAATTTCATCATTTGGGCTTCAAGTGACAGTCGGTTTGATCTCTTCCAGAATCGATTTGTTAGTTCTTCTGGCGGTTCTTCAGCACCAAAGCTCAAATGAGCCAATCTTTTTGTCTCGTTTCCATAGTGTCCAGCTTTCACAACTGCAATTGACCACTAAGAAAATGAGTGCATGGACAAGTCTGATCTTCATTTGGAGTGTTACCTCCTTGCCTTTGAATACTTTGTCTTTGAAGAGCGACCAAGTAATATTCTGTAGAGTATTTCCTTCCTTCCAGTTGCTTCTTTGTTTACTAAAGAGTCCAGGAGATGGAAATCCATTACAACTTCTATTCTATCGCCTTCAAGCTCAAAATCTTCATTATTTTGCAAGTTCATGAGAAGTTCATGATCTTCGTCTTGTTTATGTTCAGTTGTAATCCCATGTTATGACTTTTGACTTTGACTTTTCTCAGTAGATAAAACATGAAGACTAACTAACACCATATGAAACATTTCAATCCTCTGAAGCAACCCGCTCTACTCTGTAACACCTCTGGACATGTCCAGAAATCCTCTTCTGTAATCCGCCTTGAAGCGCAAGATAATGGCAGAATAAAAATCACTAATGTAATGTCTTCTTTGCTGCTGGTGATGAGCATTGTATCATCTGTGTAGCGCAGGTTGTTTATATTTCAGCCACCAACTTTGAAACCAATACTCTCTTCTTCCAAATTTGCTTTTCTGAAGATTGTTTTCACCATACAGGACAAAAGTGTTTTACAAGAGGAATAAAAAAATGATATAAAAGTATCTCCATGAAGTGGTAAAACTATAAACTGTATTGTGTAATCTACAAACCATGGTAAACATTTTCAATGGAAAAACCAAACCAGAGGGATTTATTTTATTTTTTCCATTTGTGCGACATTACAGAGGAGGGGGTTAGAAGAGGGTAGGGAGGACTATGGAGGGCAGGAAGAAGTGGAGAGGAGCGAAGTATGTAGAATATTTCATAGAAATCCCTAACTTTACAGATAGGAGCATCATCTATGTAAATGATATTTAAATGAATTAAAGTAATATGTAAAAAGGAATAGAAGGGAGGAACCGTTAAACAATAGAATTCAGTTAATTAAAAAAAAAATAGGGGTAAAAGAACTTTAAAATAATTCATAAACTGTGTGTGTGTGTGTGGGGGGGGGAATCAAATAAGTCTGACAGAAGTCCAATTTCCTGAAGCAGCTCTGTTGCCTCAGTATATTTTAAATAATCCCAACGGCAAAAGTCCAGACGGGACAGATATCAGCTCGGGCTTTCCAGCTGCTGCAGCCCTGACTCATCGCTTCCAGGCAGAAGAAGTACAGAGATAGAACAATCCAGCGCCGGGCTGCACTGCTCTCGGTGGGTGGCGGATGCTCATGGGCAGCTCCTGAGGAATTCAGTACTCTGCCTCCATCGGACAACCGGGAGGATCTAGTGCCAAGTTACAATTAGGACAGAAAATGCTCAGTGTTGAAAAAAGCAATTCTAGTTATTGGATATGTAAAAAAAAAAGAAGCTTCTATTTTCAAAATATAGTAAGGCTGTCTGTGATGATAGATGAACTGCCTGATTTTTTTGTTTCTGTTTACTGCTAGGTACTGGCCAGTTTGGATGCATTTTCCAGATGGCTAAATTACTTTGGCAAGTAATATAGAATTCATGCATTTGGCAACATAAGAACAGCATGTGGTATTTTTTTAAATGTCCATTTCATTCTGATTCTCTGGCTTAGTACAAAATATATAGAGAATTTTGAGTTTAGCAGTCACTGTAGGGATCCCCGTTAAAAATAATAATAATAATTTTCTTTAGATCACATATATACCCTGGCTAAAGACTGAGGGATAATGAAGATAGCTTTTAATCCATTGGCAGTTATTTTTTTATGTTCTTATCTATCAGTATCTCTTTTTTCTTGTCTCTCTCTATACTCCACCCCGTAAGTTCCATTCATCGGGCGAGTCTCTCTTGTCAGTGCTCTTCTCCTCCACTGCCAACTCCCAACTCCGTCCCTTCTGCCTCACTGCACCGTGTGCCTGGAACATCCTACCTGACTCTGTGCATCGTGCCCCATCTTTGGTGGTGTTCAAATCCAGACTTAAAACCCATTTTTCTGAAACTGTGCTTATATCTGACCCTACCAACTTATAAAAGCACCTATATCTGTTGTCATTCCCTCTTTACTCCCTTACCTCTTTGTTTTCCCACCTGAATTGCATGTATAAATCACTTTTGTCCTGTATGTCTGTCATATTTAGATTGTAAGCTCTTTGAGCAGGGACCATCTCTTGCATGTTTATTATACAGCATTTTGTGCATCTGGTAGCACTATAGAAATAATAAATAGTAGCAGTAGTAGTTTTATCCATTGATGTTGAGGAGGTGGAGAAGGAAGTTGAGGAGCAAGCTGCTTATAGAATTACTGCTAACAGTAGTACGAAAAGACTGGATTATGAAGCTATCAATCCATTGTATTACTGTTAGGAATAACATTTTATTGTGGGGAGAACCTAAACTCCCCTCCCTTCTCACCCCAAAGACATGCTTGAATTAATAACGCTTAGCAGGTCCTTGAATCCTGATGAATATGAACCCACATTATAAGTTGACAATCCAGCTTCAGCGGATAGATAATTTCCTAAATATGTAATATATTTATGTAATTATTAACTGATTCCTAAAATGTTGGTGAATTATTAATCTTGAGATCTGATTGACTAAGAGGCTCATAATCAAAACTTTGAAATGTCCAAAAAACAGCCTAAGACGGCACTTGAACATCCTAATGGCAAGGATGGCCAAATACTGATAATCAAAACCAACTTTCTGGTTAGATCCAAGATGGCCGCTGGCCAGGTTTGCTGAGTTACATGCTCCTGTGGGTTTATTCTAGAAATCTTCTTCTGTTCTTACCTGATATTCTTATTTAAATAATGCTGAAGAAGAGAGGGAGAAGTGCCGCCAGTGCCTCGTGATTCTCTAGGACCGCCGTCTTCGAGAATATAGAGGAACTCATGTGGCGCAAGCAGGGCATGCCGGTATTGTCAGTGACTTCCCCATTGGAGACACTGTAGAGAAGTGAGACGCAACAGATCAGCTGAGTTGGTTTCAGGATTCCTGCCAGGTCAGCTGATGGGGATTCCCCCTACCAGGATCAGCTGAGCCACAGAGCCCTATACCCTTCCCCCGACATCCACAAACCCCCTTGACATCCCTGGACCTCTCAAAATTCCCCTGACACCCAACATTCCCCCGACATCCCACAACATTCCTGAACCCCCCACATCACCCAACACCACCCAACATCAGGCAACATTCCCCACTTCACCCAACACCACCCTACATCAGGCAACACCCCTCCACATCACCTGACACCACCTGACATGATGCAACACCCCCACATCACCTTATACCACCCAATATGAGGCAACCCCCCTGTCAGCCTAGCTATCGCTACCATTCAGCATTTTTAGTTGGTATTACTTATGTCAGCGAAGGCCTATGGAAAATTATATCAATCTGACTCTGGCATGGGAATACAGATAGACTCTGTAAGGCAGGGAGACTGTGTTAAGTATCCCTGATATGTTTTAAGATGCCCTGATTGAATCATGACTAGCTAAAAGGTGTTAATGTCTGATTAAGAGGGTGCTTAGGACAATGGCCTGCTTGAATGGGACAAAGAAGCCAGAGACTAATCCCATCACCATGCTTGCAAGTATCACACCCTCCTTAGCAATTAAATTAACCATTGTTTCAAACAGTTTACAAATTCTAAACAGAAAGATACTGGGAGATACAATAATTTCTTTATTCAGAATAAGATTCCAAGGTATAAAAGCTGCTCTCTGCTCTATCAATCTCTATCTCTCTTTCTATCGAGCTATCAATCTATCTAGCTATCAATCTATCTATCAATCAATCTATCTATCTATCTATCTGTGGAGGAGAGGGGTCTCAACTCTCCCTCTCTTTCTCTGTCTATCCTTCCCTTTATCTATGGAACACGAAGCTTAGACCATCCCCCTTTTCTCTCCCTCTCTGCCTTTCCCCGAAACTTCACGCTTCCTTCTGGACTCTGTAAGGCAGGGAAACTGCGTTGCTCTCTATTTAATTGTAATGCTTAATTGTAATGATTATAAATATTGCTTTTCTGTAAACCTATTTCTATAATATATTCTTTATATAATCATCTCTGGCTGTGCTCGTTTATTCTACTCCCTGGTGAGTCATCTGTGAGGGAACTGAACCTGGGACCTGGCGTTGGTCAGTGCGCATTTCACTTAACCCCTACCACCATACATTGGGGGGCTACGAACGAAACTGATATTTTGGGGGCTTTGTCTCGGTCCTTCCTGATGATTTCATTTGGGTAAGTAGAATTCAAGTTTTTTTTTTCCTCCTTTTATGCACTGTGCATTAGGATTATGTATAGACAGAGTGATATAGAAATCAAAAGTCCTTGGAAAACCATTAGATTGATTGTACGTTAGACTGGATGACACACTGTTGAAAAGTTCCAATAATATTGTGGGGTTTTATACTTGGTGAGATTTTATTTATCAATTGACTTTCTATTTTGATTGATAGACAGAGTGAGATAGAAATCAAAAGTCCTTCTGGAATCCTTAAAATTGTTTTAGACTGGATGACACAATTGTGAAAAGTTTCAGTAATATTTTGGGTTTTATATTTGGTGAGATTTTACTATCAAAAGTCTTTGTAGTTTACCTGTGCTAGTTTGCATTGTATGATTTGCTATTATATGCTTGCTACAGTGTGTTGCATTTAAGAATATTTGAGCTGCTCTGAAGAAAAGGGGGGCTACGAACAAAACTGACACCCCCCATATCACCCGATACTCCTGTACCTTCTGATGCAAAATCGGCAGGAGGGAAGCCCACTTCCTCCTGCCTATAGAGCCGCGTGCTGAGAATAATGGGCCTCCCCCCTCACAAGCATTTTGGGATGCAGTGGGTGGGGCCATTTTGAGTTAATTAGGGCCTTAGGCCCCTCCAACTGCATCCCAAGATGCAAAGGGAAGGGAATGGTCCATCTAGGCAGGAGGGAGTGGACTTCCCTCTAGCCGATTTTGCATTGGAAGGTACAGGGGTGTCAGGTGATATGGGGGAGTGTTGCCTCATATTGAGTGGTGTCAGGTGATATGGGAGGTGTTTCCTGATGTTGGGTGGTGTTGGATGATGTGGGGGGGATGTTACCTGATGTCGGGGGTATCAGGTGATATAGGGGGTCCAGGAATGTTGGGGGATGTGGGGGATATTGGGGGCTCTGGGGTATCAGGATCATCAAGAGATGTCAGGGGAGGGGTATAGGGCTCCAGCTGATCCTGGCAGAGGGAATCTCCATCAACTGAGCTTGCAGGAATTCCCTGCCACGATCAGACAAGGTAGTTGAGTATATCTACAAAACTTGCTTTTGTACATTTTTCATGTGGACATTTTTATTTTTGAAAATGGCCAAAAAAAGGTAGATATCCTCCTAAGGACCAAAATGTCTACATAGGTAATTTTCAAAAATAAAAGATAGATGTATGGCAGCTTTGAAAATGGACATTTTTTTCTACTAGGTTTGTAAACATCTTGCCCAAAATGTCCAAACTCAGACTTAGATGTCCTATCGAAAATGCACCACCCAAACATATGAAACATATGATTGAGGTCTACAATATCCTGAGTGGTATATAATGGTTAAAAATGAATTGATTTTATACTCTTTCAAAAATTACAAAGCCTAAGGGACACTCAATGGAGCTGCATGTAAATACCTTTAGTACAAATAGGAGGAAACATTTTGATTAACATACTTGTCCTAGAATCGGTAGCAGGAATGTTGCCACTATTTGAGTTTCTGCCAGGTACTTGTGACCTGGATTGGGCACTGTAGAAACAAGATAGTGGCCAAGACGGACCATTAGTCTGACCAAGTATGGCTATTCTTATATTTTTATGTTTGATATTCATCACATATGAGGGAATGCTGGATAGTTCTCAGCCCAACCAAGAAGTGAATGACGTAGAGCAGTGTTTCTCACCTGGGTCCTGGGTCCCTTGCCAGTCAGGTTTTCAGGATATCCATGATGAATATGCAAAAACTTGATTTGCATGTACTGCCTCCATTATATGCAAATTTCTTTCATGCATATTCATTGTGAATATCCTGAAAAGGATAAAGGGGTCTTCCAGGACCGAGTTGATAAACATTGATGTACAGCCATGAAACTTAAAAGTTATTCCTCATATTCACCCCTAAGTTCAACACATTTGGCATATTGTGTCTGAAGTTTCTATAACCCTTCCAAAAAATACTCTGATGTCTTGTCACTGAAATACTGCTCTGCTGTTGCAATCACCTCCAAATCACTTGAAAATTGTTGCCTTTCGATTCTTTTTAAGGTTTGGAAACAGAAAATAACCCTCCCCCCCTCCCCCCGCGAGCTCCACTCAATTGATGAGCCCCTCCTATCTGTGCACTTCTCTTCCTCTGCCAACTCTAGACTCCGGCCTTTCTGTCTTGCTGTGCCATATGCCTGGAACAATCTGCTTGAATCGCTGTGGCAGGATCCGTCACTGGCAGTGTCCAAGTCCAAGTTAAAAGCTCATCTCTTTGAGACTGCTTTCAGCAACTAATTCTCCTCCTTGGGTTCTGCATCCTCAACCTTCCATGTCATGTCTGTCTGTCCAAGTTAGATTATAAGTTCTTCTAAACAGGAAATGTCTATTTAATGTCAAAATGTACAGCACTGCATAAGCCCTTCACTAGAGAAGTGTTAAACAGTAGTAGTAGGGTGGATGGTCTATGCACTGAAACCCCAACTGCGTCAAAACATCCATTGTTTTGCCAGCCTTGTAAGCAGGTGCATTGCCTTACAAAAAAGATAACTCCTTTCTGCAACTTCCCTTGCCTTTTTTCTTTCAATGCCTCCTTTAATCGGCACAGCAAATCACAGTAGTATTCTGCATTAAGTGTTTAGCCCCTTCATTACAACACCTTCCTGATCCCCAAACTCTGTGGCCATGACCTTTCCTGCTGACTTTTGGGTCTTGAATTTCCTTGGCCTTGGAGAACCTGAGCACCACCATTGCATGGACTGTTTTGAATCAGGATCATAGTGGTCAGTGGCATAGTAAAGGAGGATGCCGTCTTGGGGTGTCCGCACCCCTCCTCCTCTCTGCCCCTTGCTCTTTCCCACTCTTCCTCTTGCCACGTGTGCGCCTTCCCCCCCATACTTTAGCTCTTCACTGGCATGAGCAGCAACTCCAACCTGCTGCTCACGCTAGTGTCAGCTCTCCTTCTGATGTCACTTCTGGGTCCGGTGCCTAGGAAGTGATGTCATAGGGAGAGCAGACACTAACACAGACAACAAGTTGGCGATGCTGTTCGTGCCGGGAATGTTAAAGAGATAAGGGGGGAGGGAAGGGGTATGTGTGTGCAGTGGAGGGGTGGGGGCAGGGAAGGTGCTGGGGGAGGGGTACCATTGTCCCCGGCACTTCTCACCCTCACTATGCCACTGACAATGGTGTAACCATGTTTCATCAACAGTAACTAGTCGTTTCAAAATTAACTTGGAAGTGTCAACTCAACGACATTTCTTATCAGCATTTAAACCAGGAGTGTCCAACCTGCGGCCCCATGAAGTATTTTGTGCGGCCCCGGTCGAGGACGATGCAGTGTTTTCCTCTGCTGCCCCTGGGTGTTTACCGTCTTGCCGGCCCCCTCCTCTGCCTTGCTGCAGCGTTTGTGCGGCCCCAGAAACATTTTTTTCAGCCAATGTGGCCCAGGGAAGCCAAAAGGTTGGACACCCCTGATTTAAACATTTGAGCACCCAATTGACTGACAGCTTCTGCATCCCCAGCTGCTCATGGATTATACAGTACAGCCAACATGGACCTGTAGTGTCTCAGGAACTGTTTTCGCTGATATTCGGCTGCCAAAGTCAGGTCATGGACATAGTCAGCAGTTTCAGGTATTGACACCGTTTAGGCCTCCCAGACCTTGCTACATCTTCGGTCTCAATCTCCATGCTGAAAGTTTGCACACCATGTCTTCACTGTATGATGGGCATTTGTCACTCCATGTTTGTCTCATACATTCATGGATTTCCTTTGGCGTTTTCTTCTGCAGTAACAGGAACTTCTTGACAGTTCGGAGTTCCACACTTGAAAATTCGTTGACACGGTTCAATCAAGGATCTGAAACAATGTCAAAACATAGCATTACAATTCTGCAAACTGGCACTTTGCAAAATAAAATAAAACTCCAGCTGCAATGGCAAAAATAACGCTCAGAATTTAGGAAGCTGGTTGGGCTGAGATCTTTTCAGCACCACCTCGTATAAATGTTATTTTTTTACATCTTGGTGGCCACTGGACAATTACATCTAAGCCTTACAAGTCATATAAATGCACATTTATCTGTATAGTGATAGAAGGACCCAGGGTGTTTCAGAGAAAGAGGATTACCGTATATACTCAAATATAAACTGGGATTTGGGGGCCAAAAAATTGGCCCAAAAATGGGGGTCCTGGTTTATATTCGGATCATCCCCCAGTGACCACCCGAAACCCTCCTGGACTTCCTGTAGGCCTGCCTTAGGCCGGGACAGGAGGGATCCCTCCCGTCTCCTGTCCCGGCCGACACTAACAATTACCACCCTCCCTCCTTCCCTCCCTCGCATTCAAGTTTCAAGTTTATTAGGATTTTATATACCGCCTATCAAGGTTATCTAAGCGGTTTTTACAATCAGGTACTCAAGCATTTTCCCTCTCTGTCCCGGGGGGCTCACAATCTATCTAACGTACCTGGGGCTATGGAGGATTAAGTGACTTGCCCAGGGTCACAAGGAGCAGCGCGGGGTTTGAACCCACAACCCCAGGGTGCTGAGGCTGTAGATCCAACCACTGCGCCACACACTCCTCGATCCTGTTTGTTCCCTGGTGGTCCAGCATGTATGCCCTGCTGAAATCCTCCAGAAGATTGTAAAGGTAAGTAGCCAGCGGCACACCCAGGCTGGCACGCAGAAGTGAGCTTTTTGTGTTGCCGGCCAGCCCTGCACTGCTCCTTGATAGGCTGTTGCGAGAACCGCAAATCCTGCAAGAACTTGTGGCAGCCTATCAAGGAGCGGTGCAGGGCCGACCAGCAGCATGAAAAGCTCGCTGCTGCATGCCGGCCTTGGTGCACCGCTGGCTACTTAACTTTACAATCTTCTGGAGGATTTCAGCACGGGATACACGCTGGACCACCAGGGAACAAACAGGTACACGAAGGAGGGAAGGAGGGAGGGTGGTAATTGTTAGTGTCGGCCGGGGCAGGAGACAGGAGGGATTCCTCATGTCCCAGCCTACCACTAGGTAGTTTAAGTTAAGGGGAATGGTTACTGGTAATCTGCTGGTTGGGTTAGAGGGCAGAAAGGAGTACGGGACAATCAAGCCATTGTGACATCACTGATGAGGTTGGCTCTTTTTAGGGGAAAGAGGGTACAGGGAAGAAAGGTGGGACAGTGTTCAGAGCCTGGCAGGGAGGGGGGACAGTATTCAGAGCCTGGCATGGAAGGGGGCTTGGTTCACAGCCTGGTAGAAAATGGGACTGAGTGCAGGGCAGGGAGGAAAGGGGGCTGGGTGCAGAACTTGGCAGGGAGGGGGGCTGAGTGCAGAACCTTGCAGGGGAGGGCATGATGGAGGGGACACTGGGTGCAGATCCTGGCAGGGCATGGCACTTGAATATTAAGCTCCTGACTTATATTCGAGTCAACCATTTTTCCTCCTTTTGGGGGGAAAATTGGGGGTCTCGGCTTATATTCGGATTGACTTATATTCAAGTATATACAGTAAGTTATATGGAAAAGACAAAATCCAGTACTATTAGTATAATATCATGTCTGGATGCAGTAATAGCTATAATTTTGAACACAAAAGTTATTCATATAAAGTTACACATTTCAATAGTAATTGTAATAAAACATTTCTGCACACAAATCATGTTTTACCACAGAAAAATAGCTATAATAAAAATTGTACAGGTATACATGCATGAAAAAGTATGCACGTATGCCCAGAGGTGGAGCATCACCTCCTCCAGGTGCATCACTCCCTTTCCATCAGGCAATAGGAGGGGGGGGGGGTGCGTGGAATCTTCATGGGGCCATGGTTTGCATGTATGCAGCTGTCAGCCCTGCCAGTCCCCTTCTCTGGAACAGGAAGTTGACGTCAGAGGAGGTAGTGGGCCAGTGAAGCTGATGGCTGCGCACGTGTGGACTGCAGCTCCTTCATGTAGTCCCTTACTGCCTGCACCCTGTGTGTACTGCACCTGCCTCTCCACCCTTGGTACTTCACTGGGTACATTAAAAAAATGTTCTCTTTTATTATATGGCTTGCACTTATTGTAGGTATTCCTGGGCACATAATTTGGGTAGAGCTGAGGCAGAGTTTGCAACATAAATGATTTGCGAGCATAATTCGTTCCAGAAGCATGCTTGTAATTCAAAGCACTTGTATATCAAATCAAATTTCCCCATAGGAAATAATGGAAACTCAGACGATTTGTTCCACATCCCAAAAACTTTAATACAAAATACTATACGTACTTGTATTGGAAGACCGCGTTCATTTAGAACAGTCACTACACTCCTGCAGCGTCAATGAGAGAAGAACCATTGGCTCAGTTGTGATATGTGTATATAGTATGTTCTTGTATTGCAAGACATTGCTTGTATATCAAGTTAAAATTTAATCAGATGTTTTGCTTGTCTTGCAAAACACTTGCAAACCAAGGTTTTACTGTACTTCATAAAATGCATATGTATAAGCATGGAAGATAATTTATAGCCAGTCAGTCACAAACAGTTGAATCAAAGCGGTTTGCAAGAATAAAAGCAAGGGCAACAATTCAAAAATCAATAAACACAAACAAGGCAAAACCACACAAACAGACCAACACTAATAGGAAAAAAGGGAAAGGGAAAATTTACAATGTATTAAAGGGAAAAGAAGGGAAGGAAAACAACAAAGATAAAGGGAAAATTGAAAACCTCATGTTAACCGAGATAAAATAGGATTAAAAGGAAGTTATATATGAAATGCAATTTTAAAATAATGGGGCTCATAATCGAAAGAGAAAAACGTCCAAAAACTGGCCTAAGTCGGCACTTGGACGAACATTTCTCAAAAACGTCCAAGCGCCAAAAATAAAAACGGGTTTTGGACGTATTTCAAAACGACCTAGGCCTTCATAGTGCCGCTCAATGTCCAAAGCTAAATGGGGCGGTTCGGGAGGCATGTCGAGGGCGGGAGTTGGGCGGGACATGGGCTGGCTTAGACTTAGTCGTACAGCATGTAAAACTGAAAGTTTTACAACAGAGCTTAGACAGAACTTGGACGTTGTGACTTAGACCATGGTAAAACATGGTCTAAGTCACAAAAACCCACCTAAACTCACCAGATAAGCACTTCAAACACAGATAGATTGTGAGCCCACCGGGATAGATAGGGAAAATGCTTGAGTACCTTATTGTAAAACCGCTTAGAAAACCTTGATAGGCGGTATATAAAATCCTAATAAACTTAAACTTAAATAACACAGATCCCCACACACTACCCCAGTGATCACCACTCCCATGAAAATTTTATTCACAACTTTAAATTTCAGCCTCCAGACCATCATCACCTGGCCGCCTGGCATAGGAAAACCTAATCGTCCAGCCCAGAGGCAGCTTAAGTCATCTTGGGGGTGGGTTAGGGGCCCATAGAGAAGAGGACCCATGCCCATAAGCCCCTGTAATGACTGCATTGATACTTAAACATGTGCACTCCCCTATACACCCCTAAAACCCTTTTCTACTGGCATATAAGTGGCTCCTGAAGCCATAAGGGCTATTGGGGTGGTAGATAAGTAGGTCTAGGGCAGTGGTCTCAAACTCAAACCCTTTGCAGGGCCACATTTTGGATTTGTCGGTACTTGGAGGGCCTCAGAAAAAAATAGTTCATGTCATTAAAAAAATGACAATTTTGCATGAGGTAAAACTCTTTATAGTTTATAAATCTTTCCTTTTGGCTAAGTCTTTAAAAATAATATTGCAATTTATAGCTAAAGAGACATATGATGATCAAGAAACTCTTTTATTTGACTTTTCTAATTATGATAAACATACCGAGGGCCTCAAAATAGGACCTGGCGGGCCGCATGTGGCCCCCGGGCTGCGAGTTTGAGACCACTGGTCTAGGGGATTCTGGAGGTGGTTTGGGGGGCTCCCTGTCACCTATAAGGGAGCTGTAGTGAGGCGAAGCCATGGCACCCTTTTTGTGAAGTTCACAGCAGTGCCCTGTAAGGTACCCCACTATTTATTTGGCATGTCTGGGTGTGCAGTACATCACTTTGTAGACCCCTCCCACATCCAACAGGGCTTGTTCTAGGCATTTGGACTTGGACGGAAAGTTGGAAGGAAATGTGGTATAAAGATGGACGATTTAGCGGCTTGGACAATCAGATTGGCAGGACGTATAATTTTCGAAAGTAAAAAATGGTTGGACGTCTCTTTCGAAAATGTGTCTTAGGCTCTTTTTAACTTTGGATGACTTGCGAGATGGACGTAAACGGACTTAGACGTCCCTTTCGATTATGCCCCTCCACGCCTTTAGTTGTGACTTAAAGTTTTTAAATGATTTTACAGCCTGAATGCCATGTAGGCATCTTTTAAAGCCTTTGTTTAAAATACAGACTCAAAGGCATTTATGCGTCCATATAAAATACTAGCACAAATCCTGAAAAGATCATGGGTAAAACACCTGCTCAAGAGCTATTGTAAATGATCATGCATATTTTATAAACATACTATATATAAACCATGACTGATGCCCCCAGTAAAATGTGAGAAGCTAGACTGTGTATATTAAGCATTGCTATGCTAGGGCCTACAAGTTTCTGTGGTTCTGTAGTCCTCTGTGATTGGCCCTGCCTGAGCACATGCTCCCTACTCCCAGTGCCTTATGGAGCCTCTTGTTGGCTCACCTTGGTGCCTCTTTCCATCCTGTGTATCTGTGTTATGAGGAGAATAAGGCAGCATGGCTGTAGGAGCTACATTTCTGTGGGAGCTAGTGTGTCTGAGAGGCTTCGAAAGTTCTTCATGCTGAACCAGTAATTCTATTCCTTAAGCCTCTGTAATTCATGCAGTTTTTACCAATAATAGTAATTATAATTTTACCCATAATGGTAATTTACAGTATACATTACCAACCAGTGTGTACAGTAGTTAATATACCCAGCCTTTCCTCACTGGGGAAGGGGCTGGTCACAGAATGAACTCTATCTGTAGTGTCTGAAGTCCTATTTTAGCGCATTTTGATTGTGTTTTCTTTTTCTTATCCTGTGATTATAGCAGCATTACAGAACAGCTGGATCAAAAGTTGGAGCCTTCACTGATAATGCAATACTCAGTTTAGCTGCCCAATAAGACGTGATAAGATGTTTTGTTTAGTAACAAAGTAAATGACGGCAGATAAAGACCCGAACGGTCCATCCAGTCTGCCCCAAAATACATTCTCTATAATTTAATGATTTCATTTAAATTGTTCTTTTCTTAGGTATTTCAAGGCCATAAACCAAGAGCTCTGCCTGGTACTAAGCATAGTTTCCATCTATTGGAGTCTCTGTCAAAGCTCACTCCAGCCCATCTAAACCATCCCAGCCCATTCTCATATACGAGACACAGACCGTGCAAGTCAGCCCAGTACTGGCCTTAGTTAAGAACATAAGAACATAAGCAGTGCCTCCGCCGGGTCAGACCACAGGTCCATCCTGCCCAGCAGTCCGCTCCCGCGGCGGCCGAAACAGGTCATGACCTGTCTAAATCACCAGAAGGGGCCCCCATGCCACCTTGGTTTCCTATTGAGTCCTATCTTCCCATCAAAGTCCTAGCCCTCCGGTCTTGCACATGCACGACCTGGTTGGGATTCTATATTTATTTTCTGGTTAGCTTTCTCAGTATCCCACGATCCTTTTATCCTTCAGGAATCCGTCCAGTCTCTGTTTGAATCCCTGTACCGTACTCTGCCTAATCACTTCCTCCGGTAGTGCATTCCAAGTGTCCACTACCCTCTGGGTGAAAAAAAACTTTCTTGCATTCGTTTTGAACCTATCTCCCTTCAGTTTCTCCGAATGCCCCCTCGTACCTGTTGTCCCCTTCAGCCTGAAGAATCTGTCCCTATCCACCCTCTCTATGCCCCTCATGATCTTGAAGGTCTCTATCATATCACCCCTGAGCCTCCTTTTTTCCAGAGAGAAGAGCCCCAGCCTGTCCAACCTCTCAGCATATCGGCAGTGTTCCAGCCCTCTTACCAGTTTCGTTGCTCTCCTTTGGACTCTCTCAATATATACCATTATTTTCTTATTTGATTAGATCAGGATAGTGATTCTGCCGATATTCCACCCAAACATTCCCACCCACTCACTAAACACGCCTATACCCAAGTTCCATAAAAGTATAAGTATTCCTGTTGCCATGTATACTTTTAAGTGGAAGGTAATTTTGTAATAGGCATTTTACATCTCTATACTGGCATATCATTTCATTTCAAACTTGCTCTTTATAGCTAAATTGACAGAAAAAAAATTATTGCACAGATGGTAAAATCTATAACTCTTCTATCTTTAATCCTAAGCAGGTGGATGGGCATTTTAGATAGGGCGTCTAGGTCTGAGTTTGGATATTTTGGGAAAGACATCCAGAAATCCCATAGAGAAAATGTCCTTTCTCAAAACAATAAGACAGTATCTTTTTTTTTCCCCCCCTCAGAATGACCTATGTAAATGGTTTGGCCTTAGTTCGTCTATCTTTTTTGGCCATTTTCAAATATAAAGATGTTCAAATGAAAAACGCACAAAAGCACATTTTTTGGCAGCTAGCATTCTTAGCAAACTGTCACAGACAGCTGAGCATTCCTCAGCACAGTAGATGGATTACTGCAGAGAATGTCCTATTAAAAGTGCAGATGTCACTTTAACTTGCTTTTATTGTACGGTGAACCCTTCAAAACCCACCCCAAACTTACTATACCCACCTGTACAATACAACAATAGCCCTTATGCCTGCAGGTGTCATCTTAATGTAGGTTCAATAGGTTTTGGAGGGTTCATCATACAATAGAAGCAAGTTAAAGTGACATCTGTACCTGGAACTTTTAATGTGAAATTCATTGCAGTAGCCCTTAGAGTGTTCTCTTGCTCAAATGTCTGTGTTTACTTCTGAAGCTGCTTGGGCTGAGAACTTTTCAGCACTCCCTCGTAATACAGGTAGAATGTACTGTTGTTGTTTTTTTTACATCTTTGGGTGGTGATCAATGGGGGTGTAAGGGGGGGTATGCCATAATCCCTCCAGTGGTCATCAGGTCAGTTTGTGCACCTTTTTAGCATTTAGACACCTTTAAAACAGGTCTAGCTCCAAATGTCTAATAAAAGACCATAACCTTTTGTTAAAGTTTTGATTATGCCTGACGAGAGTCAAAGTCCTAAGCCCACACAAAACATACCTCTAACACATCCCCTTAAGATTTGGACACACTGGAGACAAAACAACCAGAAAGACATATAGAAAATCTGTTTTGAGAATTCCCACTTGGACGTTTTGACTAATAAGACATCCAAGTGACGGTTTATGCTGTCCTTTCGACATCCATCTTTTTTGAAAATGAGCCTGTTAGGGTTTAGAAAGGGTCACAGTACCAAAACTACTTTGGTGGCTATGCTTAATGAAATTCACACATAGATGTTTGCAAACATATTCTACTCATCCATTTGGATCTCTGAGATGCATTCAATCTTGACCATTTTCTACAAGCAAGATTTAGTTATTGGACTTGTGGGGCCTATCTTTGGTTTCATTCTTATTTGTCACAACGTTCTTTTTTGCATTCACTTTAATAAGGAAAGTTTTCCTACTTATCTTTTGTCTCACAGGGTCCCCCAGAGTTCAGTTTTAGCTCAGCTTTCTTCAACTTCTTCCTGGTGCCTATTGTTTATCAGTTCAAGGGTTGAGTATGTTTATTTTTGTGACAATGACATTCACATATTGATTGACAGTGATGGCTGAAATTTCTCTCTACAACAGGATGTTAATCATGGGTTATTGTTCTCCTCTGATTGTCTTGCACCATGCAAGTTGAAGCTAGATCTGTTTAAATTAGAAGCTATTTGGTTTACAAGAAATGTGTTATGTGCAACTTTATATCCTGCCGAATCCTCATTAATTAGAGATCTAGGGTGTTTACAGACATGTGCAATCTGTAGTATTCTATAAACTATAGGGTCCTATAAACTGAGGTGTGCTAATGGATTTACGAATGGATTTAGAACATAAGAACATGAGAATTGCTGCTGCTGGGTCAGACCAGTGTTCCATCGTGCCCAGCAGTCCGCTCATGCGGCGGCCCTCTGGTCAAGGACCAGCACCCTAACTGAGACTAGCCTTACCTGCGGACGTTCTGGTTCAGCAGAAACTTGTCTAGCTTTGTCTTGAATCCCTGGAGGGTGTTTTCCCCTATGACAGACTCCAGAAGAGCGTTCCAGTTTTCTACCATTCTCTGGGTGAAGAAGAACTTCCTTACGTTCATACAGAATCTATCCCCTTTCAATTTTAGAGAGTGCCCTCACGTTCTCCCTACCTTGGAGAGTCTATTCCCTTCAGTACCTTGAATGTTTTGATCATGTCCCCTCTCAATCTCCTCTATTTGAGGGAGAAGAGGCCCAGTTTCTGTAATCTTTCACTCTATGGCAACTCCTCTAGCCCCTTAATCATCTTAGCCACTCTTCTCTGGACCCTTTCAAGTAATACCGTGTCCTTCTTCATGTACGGCGACCAGTGCTAGACGCAGTACTTCAGGTGAGGGCGCACCATGGCCTGGTACAGCAGCATGATAACCTTCACCGATCTGTTTGTGATCCCCTTCTTTATCATTCCTAGCATTCTGTTCGCCCTTTTCGCCGCTGTCGCGCATTGCGCGGACGGCTTCATCGACTTGTCGATCAGAACTCCCAAGTCTCTTTCCTGGGAGGTCTCTCCAAGTACCGCCCCAAACATCCTGTATTCGTGCATGAGATTTTTGTTACTGACATGCATCATTTTACACTTATCCACGTTGAACCTCATCTGCCATGTTGATGCCCATTCCTCGAGCCTGATTATGTCACGTTGCAGATCTTCGCAATCCCCCTCTGTCTTCACTACTCTAAATAACTTCGTGTCATCCACAAATATAATCACCTCACTCATCATACCAATGTCCAGATCGTTTATAAAGATGTTGAAGAACACGGGTCCAAGCACCAAGCCCTGCGGCACCCCACTGGTGACACTCTTCCAGTCCGAGCATTGTCCATTTACCCCACTCTCTGTTTCCTATGTTCCAGACAGTTTTTAATCCACGTGAGTATTTCACCCTCGATTCCATGGCTCGCAATTTTCCGAAGTGGTCGTTCATGTGGAAACTTGTCAAACGCCTTCTGAAAATCCAGATATACAATGTTGACCAGGTCGCCCTTGTATCATCTGTCTGTTTACTCCCTCAAAGAAGTGTAGCAAGTTCATCAAACACGATTTGCCTTTGCTAAAACCGTGCTGACTGGTTCTCATCAGCCCGTGTCCGTCAAGGTGATCAATGATGCGGTCCTTTATCAGCAACTCCACCATCTTTCCCGGTACTGAGGACAGACTCACCGGTCTGTAGTTTCCCAGATCTCCCCTCAAACCTACTACTTTTTAGATGTTCTGCTTTGGTTATTTTGGTCATAATCAAATCATTTATTTTACTGGGAGTACTGCTGGGATAGTAATTTATCTTTTGCTTCATATATTTTATAGTTGGCATAAAAATATTGTACATTGAGAAAATGTGTCTCTTTCCCACTGTTTCCTCTAAGTTGAGCAGAAGTCTTCCACCTATAGTCATGCCAGCAGAGGGCGCTGTTTCATTATTAAATTTTCAGTAGTAACATACAGACAAGCTTTGCAGGACTCCAGATAATCTGCCTGTCCTTAGTGATGAAAGATACAATATTGAAGCACTGCCACCCACTGGCAGCAAAGCATTTGGAGAACCTCCACTCAACTTAGAAGGAACGGTAGTACTCTTTGCTCTATCCTTAATTCATGCACTTTTTATTTGTAGACTAGGAGATGATTCACAGAGTCATAGAGGTGTATTTCATCCGCTAGGCTGGTATTCTATAAAGGATCACAGGTACCTACTTTCCTATATATAATATGTATCACATAAGTGCCTTATTATATAATTAAACCACACACACACACACACACAAAACAGGATTTTGTGTATAAAAATCCAGTGTTCTGAAAATTTCCCATCCTGAATAAATGTACAAAAGTCTTTCAGCATATAAGATGGATGTGGCCTAGTAGTTAAAGCTATAGCTTTAGTACCCTGAGATGCTGTTCCTTGAGACCCTAGGCAAGTCACTCAATCCTTCATTACCCCAGGTATGTTAGATTGTGAGCCCACCAGGACAGATAGGGAAAATACTTGAGTCCCTGATTGTAAACTGCTGAGAACTTTGATAGGTGGTATATAAATACCTAATAAAATAATAAATATTCTTAGAGGCATCATTGGGGCAAGGAGAAAACCTGTGGATATACGTTTGGATTTCCAAGTGTATATGCATATATTTACATGTGAAAAGTGTCCACACAAATAGCAGGGGCAAATCTGTACATACACTTTTGATTACTCAATTTTCAAAGAGAAATTTTTACCTTTTAAAACTGATGTATATGTTGCAGGTAAAAACTACTTGTAGGAAATACAGAAATGCACACTGTTCAGAAGGTGCCCTCAGAATGATTAAAAAAAAAAAAAAAAATCCTTTATAAATTGAGTTTTTTCTGTTTTCACTAAGAACAAGAGAGCTTCAAATCCCTTTCAAATAAATGTATTTATCTATTTGGTTTGATTTATGTCTGCCATTCCCAGAGATTCAGAGCAACTTACATAAAACACATAATACAGACATTCACAATAGACAGACAAAACATCTTATTCAACAGAGTTTAACCAAAGGCTTTATTGAAAAACTATGCTTTAGACTTTTTATGGAAAGTTAGATAAAGCATTTAAAATTCCAGAATTTTCTGTAATGGAGTATATAGGAAGATGCCAGCCCTCCTTAATCACACTCTCGTTCACAGGGCCGCCTTAAGAGGCCTAGGCTTGAGGAGCTCAACTAGGATGGCATGGTCTAGCCAGGGGATATAAAAGCCCAGGACTAGGGAAAAATAAAGAGGTCCAGAACAGGAAGAAGCAGACGTACCTTTGAAAGGCCAGAGGGATAGCTATAAGGTAAGAAAAGCTTTTTATCTTGCAAACTATGTGCACATTATGGTTTTTCTGTGGTCTGATAGGGAGCAGACCCTCTTCTATGTTTGCTGTTGAACTCCAAGCAACTTTATCTGTACATCTGAGCTAACAAATTTCTGTATGCTGGGAGTGTGTGGCCATAGCCTCAGCACCCTGAGGCTGGGGGGTTCAAATCCCATACTGCTCCTTGTGACCCTGGTAAGTTACGTAATCCCCCCTTGCCCCAGGTACATTAGGTAGAGTGTGAGCCCACCAGGACAGACAATGAAAAATGCTTGAGTACCTAAATGCAAACCACTTAGGCTATAAAAATATTTCTGCCTGTATAGAAACTTAGGCATATCCAGAGTCTTATGGATGTACTTCCCTTTCAAAAGGTGGTCCAAAGTTTTCTTCTTTCAGTGCTTGATTATTTCAACATCATCGATGCAGGAAGTTTAAAGTTTCAAATTAAAAGCCTACAGCTCATCCAGAGCACTGCTGCTTACCTTGTTTTCTCAGCATGTAAATTTGACAAAGTAACTCCATTATTTATAAAACTGCACTGGTTACCTATAGCGGCATGCATAAAATAACATAACATAAAAACTCACTTATATACCGCAAATACCATTAAGTTCTATGTGGTTCACAGAGATTAGCAACTTCCAAAAGATTCTATAAAAAGATGCGTCTTTAAAGCAAAATTGTTGATATGAATTTGAAAGTGTAAATATGAGTCAAATCCGTAATCCATGAGGCTGCCTGGAAACACCCTCCAGGGATTCAAGACAAAGTTAGACAAGTTCCTGCTGAACCAGAACATACGCAGGTAAGGCTAGACTCATTTAGGGCATTGGTCTTTGACCAAAGGGCCGCCAGAGGAGCGGACTGCTGGGCACGATGGACCACTGGTCTGACCTGGCAGCGACAATTCTTATGTTCTTATGTAATCGTTCCTGGAATTTCTTATATTTGCATCCCTTTGCAGAAGGAAACGAGAATAGTGAGTGAGATTTTCTAGAATGTTTAGAATTTGTAATGATGAAAGATTCCATAAAATACTCTGGGATTAGACCTGTTAATGCCTTCGAACAAATACCATCTTCCTATATTCCTAATATGTGAGGAGGAAACCACACACTTCTTTACAAAAAATCAAACCAAAACAGTTCAAACACTACAATAGCGCTGGATATGTCATCAATATTATTTTTTTTACTCTTTCTCAATCCAATTCACCATTGAGAGTATTTCTTGGGAGTTCAGATTTCCACCCTTATCAAACAGATGCAAGCGGTGGGGTTCTTCTTAATTCCCAGTACTTCATCTACTTTTTATATTTCTTTTTAAATTATATTATTTTTTTCATTATTTCATTTCCTGTTCTTATTGATAAATATATAAATAGGATAAATAGTACAACTTAACTTTGTTCAAGTTTCAAGTTTTATTAGGATTTTATATACCGCCTATCAAGATTATCTAAGCGGTTTTTACAATCAGGTACTCAAGCATTTTCCCTCTCTGTCCCGGTGGGCTCACAATCTATCTAACGTACCTGGGGCTAGCTTTCTCAAGGTCGGGGGAACTATAAAACAAAGAACAACAAAAAATATATAAAGATTAATTTATCAACAACATAATCCCATTTGTACCCTAATAAAATCAGTCTTAACTTGTATTGTACCTGAACATTACAGCATAGCTTCTCCTGTTGTAACTAGCCGTCTGCGGTTCAAAAATGGCCGCGGCATTCTCAACCAGCACTAAAGTACACCCTCCCTAATCATGACATCATAGCGTCGCCATACTACCAAGTGAACTACTAAGGAAGCCAAAAGTCAGGTTAGCTATCGACTTGGGCCATCCAGTTCGAGGTTTCATTAAGACCATTCGGGGCCATAGTCTGAAGTTCAAACATCCATCTAAGTTTCCTAAGGTTCAGCGTACGCTCTATGTTACCTCCCTCCCACCCTATCTGAATAACATCTAAAACCCTCCATTTCAGATCTGCTAACCTGTGTCCGCATAATTTCCAATGGCGGACCAATGGAGAGGTTTCATGAATATAAAACAAATACAATGAAAAAAAGAAAAATCTCCCAAAACCCCAAGAAATAGAACTAGATGAGGAGGAGAGACAACCCGAACTATATCTGCACTGCTACCACACAAGCAACCATTTTCTCCTAACATAGAAACATAGAAACATAGATTATGATGGCAGAAGAGGGCCGACGGCCCAACAACTCTGCCCACTTAAGAATCCTCCCTCCCTGGTGCCCCTCTTTCATGCACAACTTTGTAGCCCTCCCACCAGTTTGTCCCATCGACTTTTGAAGTCAGTTACACTACTGGCCTCGACCACCTGGCGTGGAAGTTTATTCCATCGATCAATCACCCGTTCGGTGAAGAAGTATTTCCTGGTGTCACTATGAAATCTTCCCCCCTTAAGTTTTAGCGGATGCCCTCTTGTTGCCGTGGGACCTGTAAGAAAAAAGATTTCTTCCTCCACCTCAATTTGACCCGTGATGTATTTGAATGTTTCTATCATGTCCCCCCTTTCTCTGCGCTCCTCGAGAGAATATAAGCGCAGTTTGGCCAGACGTTCTTCATATGGGATGTCTTTAAGTCCTGAGACCATCCTAGTGGCCATTCTCTGGATCGACTCCATTCTCTTCACATCCTTTTGATAATGTGGCCTCCAAAACTGGACACAGAACTCCAGGTGAGGTCTCACCATGGATCTGTACAACAGTAGTATGACTTCAGGCTTTCGGCTGATAAAGCCCCTTCTGATGCAACCCAGCATTTGTCTTGCCTTTGCTGAAGCTTTCTCCACCTGATTGGCAACTTTCATATCTTCCCGGATGAGAACTCCCAAGTCCCTTTCTGCAGTGGTTCTTGCTAAGTTTTTGCCGTTCAAGGTGTATGTTCTGCATGGGTTTCCGCTCCCAAGATGCATCACTTTACATTTTTTGGCATTAAAGTTTAGCTGCCAAGTACTAGACCATTGTTCTAACAAATGCAGGTCCTGCTCCATAGTGTTGGGCCTGGTTGCGCTATCAGGTTCTGTTGCTCTGCCCACGATGTTGCATAGTTTAGCATCATCAGCAAATAGTGTAATTCTTCCTTGAAGTCCCTGAATTAGATCCATAACAAAGATATTAAATAGCATCGGGCCCAAGACTGAACCTTGTGGCACTCCGCTGGTCACTTTTGACGTGTTTGAGGGAATACCGTTCACCATTACTCTTTGAAGTATGCCGCTAAGCCAGTCTTGTACCCATGCTGTCAGTGTTTTTCCTAGTCCTAATGAGTTCATCTTGTTTAATAACCTACGGTGTGGGACACTATCAAAAGCCTTGCTAAAGTCTAAATACACAACATCCAGGGACTCACCCTCATCCAGCTTTTTTGTTACCCAGTCACAGAAGCTTATCAGGTTGGATTGACAAGACCTTCCCTTTGTAAAGCCATGCTGGTGGGGATCCCTTAATCTTTTACCATCCGGAAATGTGTCCAATCTGTTCTTGATCAATTTCTCCATGAGTTTACTCACTATCGATGTGAGACTCACCAGTCTATAATTTTCAGCCTCTGACCTGCATCCCTTTTTGTGGAGCGGGATAACATTGGCAGTTTTCCAGTCCTGGGGAACTTTCCCCTTGCCTAGGGAAAGATTGAAGAGTACAGCTAATGGCTCTGCCAGGACATCACACAGTTCTCAAAGTACTCTTGGGTGTAAATCGTCCAGGCCCATAGCTTTGGTCACTTTCAATTTTGATAATTCTTAGTAGACTTCGCTCGCAGTAATTTCTATGTCCCGGAATTCCCCTTTGTCTGTAGCCTAGGACCGGATCCCGGTGCTTCGCAAGTGAAGACTGAGCTGAAGTAGTTGTTGAGTAGTTCTGCTTTGTCTGCGTCCGAATCTATAAAGTTGCCGTCAGCTTTCTTTAGGCGCCCAATGCTGCCTGTATTTTTCTTCCTGTCGCTAACATATTTTAAAAAGGATTTCTCCCCGTTCTTTACCTGCCTAGCTATTTTTTCTTCCATCTGGAGTTTGGCCTCTCTGACTGTCATTTTGACTTTCCTGGATTTGGCCAGATAGGTTTCCTTAGCTTCCGGTCGTTGTGATTGTTTATAGTTTGTGAAATCTTTTCTTTTTTGCTCTACTATTTCTGAGATCTTCGCGGAGAACCACTGTGGTCTATTTTTTCTGCGTCTTTTGCTCTTGGTTTTGATGTATAGGTTGGTTGCTCCTTGCAGGGTAGATTTCAGAGTCAACCATAGCTCCTCCACATTGTCTGTTGTGCTCTGGTTTTGCAGTTCTTTTAGAAGACCTTAGTCGTTGCGATAGTAATCCTGCTCAATACGAGAGGAACCGCAGGTTCAGACATTTGGTGTATGTGCTTGGCTAAGGAGCCAATGGGGTGAAGCTACCATCTGTGGGATTATGACTGAAAGCCTCTAAGTCAGAATCCCCCCTAAACGGAATGATACCGCAGCGCCGAGGAGCCTCGGTTGGCCAGGGATAGCCGGCCGGCCCCGAGTGGCCGGTGAGCAGAGCCGCATGCCTCGGGAATGGAGCGCGGACAGAAGGGGGCCGCCTCTCTCCCGTAGTGCACTGCACGTTTGTGGGGAACCCGGTGCTATATCCTATGCCAATTATCGTAGCCCGAAGATTTGTGGGTTACAGTACAGCTCAGCCGGTTCCTGAAGAAGGGGGTGTTCACCCCCGAAACGGAGTCCCGTAGGACAAACTTGTTATCTGCTGGCTGCTTCATCCACAGAGAAGCTAAGTACTTCCAGTTGGCTTTTGCATTGTTGGATTTGGACGTTTGGACTGTTTTTGATTGATTTTTGCACCTTGAGCACTTTTTGTGTGTAGATTTATCACATAAATTCTCACTGAGAGAGCCCGGGAATGTTTCACAGTTAACACCCTTTCTGGGTGTAAGCCAGTGACAGCCAATACTTCTGGGGATTTCCCCGTGGGGGGCTGTGTGACTGAGGGCTCTCTAAATTTCTCCAAATTTCTTTATTATGTTGCTTGTGTGGTAGCAGTGCAGATATAGTTCGGGTTGTCTCTCCTCCTCATCTAGTTCTATTTCTTGGGGTTTTGGGAGATTTTTCTTTTTTCATTGTCACTGCTCTCCCATTTTTTTCGGGTTCTATTTATATTCTATAAAACAAATACAGCATTTTAAGATTTTCAGATTTGTGTTATGGTTTATAAAAAACTACATGGGTTAGCATCCAATTATATGCATGGGCTGCTTTATTTTCAGACTTCTAATTACGGTATTCATATGCAACATTTTTATATTTTCCCAGTTCTGAAGTTATTAGATGTAAGCATAGATTTACGTCTTTTTATGTATCAAGCCCATCCTTTATGGAATGATCTTCCACCTGATCTTAGATCATCACCAAACTACTCCCATTGTAGCAAAGCTCTGAAAACATACTTTGTTTAAACAATTTTTTAACTGCTTTATAGGTTGTTACATTTTTGAGGGTTTTATGTATTGACTATTGTTTTTGCTGTATATTTGATTGCACTTCTGCAGCGAATGCTGGTCTTCTTGATTTGTAATCTGCACAAAACCCACATAGGGTATTTATGGAATAGAAGAAGTAACTCCAAAGACTAAAAGAGGTGATGTGAGTCAAATCATATCCAGCTCCCACATCTCTGCTATTAGTGTAGGATGTAAATAATCAGAACATGCACATGCATATACACTAACACATTGCACTCAAGGTTGTAAACCTAAGTGCAAAAAAAAATCATACTTATTCTCTTAGGAGTGGGTTATTCCTGGAAGAAGGCTTTTAATTTTTTATTCAGGGATAAACCGTAACTATGATTCCTTAAAAAAAATTATAACAGGAGTATTATACTGCAAATAAGTGATGCCCCTAAAAAGAATAAGTCCTGGGTACCATTAAGCTGTATCTTGTATAGCAAGGCTATTTGAAATGCTTCTGCTTACCACATAATAAAGGCACTATCAGCAAATACCAGACTAACATCTAAGCTAGCTTCACTGGTCTGTGAATTATTGCTGTGGTCAATAGATCTCCTTTCTGTTGCATTCTGCTTATGTAGGTGATAAATCTTGAAGTCTTATGGGAATAGGGTCAGGCTTCTGCTTCTCTGCCCCATTATTTCTCTGCTACATCATTTAGAAAGCTGCTGGACTGGACTGTTTTTTGGTGCATGGACTTTTTGTTCAGCTACATACTAAATTTTATTGTGCATATTAAATTTTTTTTTACCACAGACCAGGTTTTAAACTTGATTGCAGCCAAAGATGAGGTGGGGAAATAAAACCGGGAGCCGGGGACCAGATAAAAAGAAGAATGGAACATAAATGCAGTATTTTATGGAATATTCAGATTGAAGACTGAGAGGAGAAAATGAGGCTTCTTTTTTTTGACAGGTATTAAATGGACCACATGCTTCAAAGGAACGGATTATTGATGAAGAAAGAAAATGAGGCAATGGCACCAGATCAATGGTTAAAATCATTTCTGCATTGAGATACATGATGACTCTGCATATTTCAATGTAATGGTTATTTGGCTGGGTTCCCATTAGAAGTGTGGGTTGCGATGGAATAAAACAGACTGATAGCAACAAGGTGCTGACTTTACAGTTCCATCTCTCTCTCTCTCTCTCTCTCTCTCTTGTCCTGGTCAACTAAATTGTAGTAACTGCTGATATATCGTCTGAACATCTGTGATTAAATAGCAAATTGTTTTCATGTCTGCAGTGATAAACAATGCTGCTAAAACCAGAAAGAAGAGAAAGGTGAAGTATATCAAGATAAAAAAGCACATTTCTCTGCACTCCAGACCTTACCAGAAAGGTTAAGTCTATGCTTTGACAATTTGCAAAGTGAATCCAGCAATGTCTCGCCTTCCACTGTCCAGGAAACCGACAGGATATAATGAGGGTTCGGTTACCAACTGTTCCGCTCTAACTACAGGTTGGATGACTACCTCATACTGAGCATATAAGAAACAAGTAAAAAGTACTTCAGAATTGAGATTATGTTTGCTCCTACATTACTCACATATTATGAAGTATGTCATTTATGTCACTCCGGAACACTCAGGGGTATGTCTACCAAAGTGCATTATTAAAAGCTTACCCTCTAAATCACAGGTGTCAAAGTCGGTCCTCGAGGGCCGGAATCCAGTCGGGTTTTCAGGATTTCCCCAATGAATCTGCATGAGATCTATTTGCATGCACTGCTTTCAATGCATATTCATTGGGGAAATCCAGAAAACCCGACTGGATTCCGGCCCTCGAGGAGGGACTTTGACACCCCTGCTCTAAATCCTGTATATAGTGCCTTAAGTTGTGTGCACAAATTGTTGCGCACAGCCAATTTGAGTATACAATTTAATTATTTAACAAGCCTAATCAATGCTGATAATTGGCAATAACACTTCTTAATTGACGCTATTTGGCACTAATTAGAAGTTACACGAATAACTTGGTAGGAACATTCTATAAAGTTATGCTTGCCAGGTCTAGTGCATAAATCTAAAAATGGGGTGGGGCAAGGGGAGGAGGATGGGCAGATTGTGGGCATTTCTAAAAATTATGAATACTCTTACAGAATACTCCCAATGTACACAGGCTCAGGTGTTTAGACCTGGTTTTTCTTGGCCTACATGGGTATGCCTAAAATTTATGTCATTCACTGGTACGTGGTGCAATTCTACAAGGCGTGCATATTTTATAGAATCACGCTAATTGCTATTCTAGTTGGCATCAGTGTTTTGAGTGCCATATATAAAATATGACCCTCAGTGAATCCTTAAGTGGGATTTTCTTGTACACTAAATCCATTTCTAAAATGCCCATGAAATACAGGAATTTCCTGTTTTGTTTTGTTTTTTTAAGGTCGTGCGCTAATAGAAACATAATATAGTAACATAGTAAATGACAGCAAATAAAAACCCGAATGGTCCATCTAGTCTGCCCAACCATACATGCTCCATAAATTAATCATTTAATTTAAATGGTCCTTTTTCTTAGATATTTCTGGGCCAGAAACCCAGAGCCCTGCCCGGTAGTGTGCTTAGGTTTTATCTACTAGAGTCTCCATCAAAGCTCAGTCCAGCCCATCTTAACCATCCCAGCCTTCAAAGCTCTCCCCAGCCCATCCTCAACTGAATGTCCATATATTGGGACACAGACTGTGCAAGTCTGCCCAGTATTGGTCTTAGTTCCTTCAATATATACCCATTATTTTCTGACTAGAGAGCCTCTGTGTTCATCCCACGCTTGTTTGAACTCTGTCACCATTTTCCTCTCTACCACCACACTCGGGAACGCATTCCATGCATCAACTTCCCTCTCTGTAAAGAATAATTTTCTAACATTACACTTGAGTCTACCACCCCTCAACCTCAAATTATGCCGTCTGATTTTACCATTTTCCTATCTCTTGAAAATATTTTATTCTACGTTAATACCTTTCAAGAATTTGAATGTCTGAATCATATCTCCCATGTCCCTCCTTTCCTCTAGGGTTTACATATTCAGGGCTTCCAGTCTCTCCTCATATGTCTTTTGGCGCAAATCTCTTAACTATTTTCATCACCTTCCACTGGACCGCTTCAAGTCTTATCTCCTTTGCCAGATACGGTCTCCAAAACTGAACACAATACTCCAAGTGGGGCCTCACCATCGACCTGTACAGGGGCATCAACACCTTATTTCTTCTACTGGTCACACCTCTCTCTATAAAGCCTAGCATCCTTCTGGCAACAGCCACTGCCTTGTCATATTGTTTCTTTGCCTTTAGATATTCAGATACTATCACCCCAAGGTCCCTTTCCCCATCCGTGCATATCAGCCTCTCACCTCCCTGCACATACGGCTCCTTTTGATTTCTAATCCCCAAATGAATTACTCTGCACTTTTTTCCATTGGATTTTAGTTGCTAGATATTAGACCATTCTTCTAACGTTTGCAGATCCTTTTTCATGTTTTTCATTCCCTCCTTGGTGTCTACTCTATTACAAATCTTGGTATCATATAAAAGGCAAACTTTTCCTTCTAACCCTTCGACAATGTCACTCACAAACATATTGAACAGGATCAGCCCCTGCACCGATCCCTGAGAGACTCCACTACTCAACTTTTCTCTCTTCTGGGCAAATTCCACTAACCACCACCCTCTGGTATCTGTCCGTCAACCAGTTTTGAATCCAGTTCACCACTTTGGGTCCTAACTTCAGCCCGTCAAGTTTGTTCAAGAGCCTTCTAAGAGGAACTGTGTTGAAGGCTTTGCTGAAATCTAAGTAAATTACATCTAGCATATGTCCTTGATCCAATTCTCTGGTCATCCAATCAAAAAATTCAATCAGATTTGTTTGGCATGATTTACCTTTAGTAAAACCATGTTGCCTCAGATCCTGTAACCTATTTGATTTTAGGAATTTCATTATCCTTTCTTTCAGCAACGCTTCCATTATTTTTCCAGTAACTGAAGTGAGGCTTACCGGCCTATAGTTTCCCACTTCATTTCTGCAACCACTTTTGTGAATAGGGACCACATCCGCTCTTCTCCAATCCCCAGAAACCACAGCTTCAACAGTCTATTCAGTATGTACAATTTTCCTCACCTTAACCAATCTTTCCCAGGCTTTGTGTCTTTTCTGGAAGTTTCTCTCAATCACATGAGGCTTCACACAGCTTTCCCAGGCTCTGTTTCAGCCCACAGTCAAGGAAAGTTGTTCTCTTACTGAGCTCAGAGAAGTTTCTTCCTTCTGGGACCTCTTCTCTCATAGACCGCTTCTCTCAGGAACCTCTCCTGGAAGGTCAATATTTTCCAAGGCTTGTATCAGCCTATAGCTAGGGAAGCTTCCTATTTCTGAGACAACTGAGCATTGTGATCTGTCTTGTCCAACTGTGTGAGACTTAAGGCGTTCCTCTTCCAGAAACAGTGTCTTTCACTGCATATGCACCAGAGAGTGGAACAACCTTCCAGGATACATTCGTAACAGAAAAATTCACTTTAGGAAAATGCTGAAAAGATACCTGTTCTATAAGATGAAATATTGGGTCTGAGTTAGGCTGAGTGAGAAGGAGGGAAGACTGTTGAGTGCTGTGTTCTGGTCACGGAGATGCTCGATGGTCTGGTCTGTTTTATCTGGCATAATGATGTCTGTCATTGGGGCATCTTCTATGCCTTATGTAATTTTATATTGTGATGTATGTTAGGGTTTCGCCAGCTTTTGCCTTAAATGATATTTGTCGTTGGTGAGACGTGTATGTCAAATGTATGTCAAATGTAATTGTTATAGTGTGTTTTTCTATTGATTTGTACGGCAAATGGTAATGTTTTATTTTATATGTTAATATGTAACTCGCCATGGATAAGGGCAGAGGAGAAATAAACAAACAAACTTCTCTCTGGGAAGCCTCTTCCTGGAGGATCTCTCTCCCTGTGACCTGTAGTTCACCCCCTCACTGGCTAGCACCCCCTGCTGCCCGGTGGTATAACTGTTGCATTGAAAAGGGGAAAACCCTTTAATCCTCTGCAATGTATTTAAAGACTAACAATACTTGAAAGTGTTCCTTCACTAAAGAAATGCACAAAGCAATTTGAATTCAGTGCCGATATGAGCCCACCAACAGGGCATTCCTGCTTTAACTTCAGACAGTTTAGGTCCCACAAAACAATTCTACTGGCTGTACTAACACCAGCCCTGCCAGGAATTCACATTGTTGTCCTTGAATTGCCTTATCTAATGAACTAAATACAGTATTTTCAGCATGTACTTTAATGTTCTTTTCTTAATTCTCCAGCATAACCCCTGTGTCCCTCCCCAATTTATATCCAATTCCAAGATACACAGGTGCAGTGAGCTAGCAGGTATAATATAAAATCCATTCATATATAAGTATAGCACAGTAATGATACCGTAAAATAGCATTCCTCAGGAGTTTCATAATAGTATCTGGGTCTACCCACAAGTGGCCCATTGAAGGCTATAAAGATTTTTTTTTCCAGAGAGCTAGAAAATAGCCAAGGTTTTGACTTGATTAGCTACCATAATACCACCAAGAAAATGTAAATAGAACAGGGAAGAAGGATAAGGCAAGGAAATCTATACTAATGTTTTCTGGAGTGTGAGATTTCTATTTCTTTTTTCTAGAATCTTCCACTTGAAAACAATGGTTAAATGTTTCCGGCTATTTAAACAACTGCACAATAGAAGGTAAAATGACATAAAATTGGGCAACATTTTGGAAGATCAGTTTATTTGTACTGTGTGAAGAATAGGTCAGAATTCTTTGATAGAACACAATTCCGGCCTCTATTTAGGTACATGTTAGAGGATTTAGGCACAGGGTGTTATAGAAAAGCACACAAGATGCACCTGTCAATTCAAATTAGTGTCAAATAAATGCTATTAAGGCCTATTAATTAATTTTTTCCATCTTTATTGATTTTCAAGTAGTAACAGTGCAATACATATGAATCTGAACGTATAACAAATCAAGAAAAGCACTTTGAACTTACAAATATTCAAAAGCAATTATTCCCCCCCCTTAATTAATCCAAAATACAAATGCATATAAACTTCCTATAACCTAGTTTTAATTAAAATAGTAGTGCAATCCCACCCCCACCCCCCCCCCTCCCTCCCACCCTGGATGCGTAAGGAAATCAGACAAAAATTAAAGGGAAATGACAACTATATAGAAGCAATAAAAGATGCCAATGGGCCCCACACCAAGTTAAATACATTATTATGCCCCAAGAGTTCAGCATTCATTTTTTCATATTTGTAGCTGGAGCATAAGCTCGCCCACCAGAAAGTAAAGTTAAGTCAATCATAGTTCTTCCAATTGCGTGTTATCATCTGTATGGCTATTCCCGTCATAATTAAGAAAGATATTAAAAAAGAAAAGAAAAGCCGGCATTTATAACGATCCACATATTATAGTGATCCACATATTATGACTTCATAAGTCAATGGGAGTGATGACTCAAGTACAACATTAATTTGACCCCATATCGAATTCCAAAAATTAAGTATCAAAGGACAACAGGATAACAGATGATCCAAAGTCCCTATATCAAGATGACAATGCCAGCTTCTATTAGATTTAGAACTGTCTAATTTTTGCAAACGAACTGGGGTCCAAAAACTCCTATGCAATAAAACAAAACAAAACATGTTTGTCTCATTAAGGCCTATTAATTAATTATTGATAGCTCATTAATGAATTTAGATATGTATGTATCTTGGATCTGTACTTAAATTTAGGTGCCAATCTTTTAGTGCCATATACAGAATCTAGGGGAGTAGGGAGGGTTGTATATGTCTTACTGTGTTTGTGCTCTTTACAGTGCAGTAGTAAGGGGTTCGGGGGCAGACCACCCCGGATGCCATTTTGGTGAGGGTGCTAGCACCTCTCCGCCCCCTGTCGCCATGCTCATGCCCTCCCTTCCCCGTCCCCGTACCTCTTTAAAATCTTTGCCAGTGTGAGCAATTCCTCTAGCCTACTGCTTGCACCAGCCTGGCTCCCTCTGAAATCACATCCAGGTCAGAACATGACATCAAAGAGAAAACCAGTGTAAGCAGCAGGTTTAAAGAGAGATGAGGGTGGGAAACGAGGGTGCGAGTGTTGCGTGTAAGGAGCAGGGGCTGGAGAGGAGGGCGCGAGTGGGGGAGAGGGGGTTGGTGCAGATGGAGCAAGTAGAGAGGAGGGCACGGTGGAACCACTGCCATGGGTGCCTCCTACCCTTGCTACACCTTTGGCTTTTTAACCCCTTGTTACCTATTCTGAACTCTGGGGAAGACAGGATTTAAAACAAATTAAATAAATAAATGTATGTAGGAGTAATGAAGCAATGCCCAAAGTTGAGACTTAAGAACATAAGAATAGCCTTACTGGGTTAGACCAATGGTCCATCAAGCCCAGTAGCCTTGTATCACGGTGGCCAATCCAGGTCTCTAGTACCTGGCCAGAACCCAAGGTGTATCAATATTCCATGCTACCGATGTAGGGCAAGCAGTGGCTTCCCCCATGTCTTTCTCAATAACAGACTATGGACTTTTCCTCCAGGAACTTGTCCAAAACTTTCTTAAAACCAGTTACGCTATCCGCTATTACCACATCCTCTGGTAACGGGTTCCAGAGCTTAATTATTCTCTGAGTGCAAAAAAAAAATTTCCTCCAATTTAAAAGCATTTCCCTGTAACTTCATCGAGTGTTCCCTAATCTTTGTAATTTTTGACAGAGTGAAAAATCGATCCACTTGTACCCATTCTACTCCACTTAGGATTTTGTGGACTTCAATCATATCTCCCCTCAGCCTTCTCATTTCCAAGCTGAAAAGCACTTAACCATTTTAATCTTTCCTCATATGAGAGGAGTTCCATCCCCTTTACCATCTTGGTCGCTCTTCTTTGAACCTAGTGCCACTATATCTTGAGATAAGTAGACCAGAATTGAACGCAATACTCCAGATGAGGTCGCACCATGGAGCGATATAGGGGCATTATAACATTCTTAGTCTTGTTAACCATCCGTTTTTTAATAATTCCTAGCATCCTATTTGCTTTTTGCTAGTAGTGCAATGAAAAATCAACAACATTAGATTACAGATTTTATGTGGCAAATAACAGATATAGTGCTGGCTCCCAGACTAGGAAGGCATTGAGACAAATTGGCATATCACAATCTTGGATACAGAAAAATGGATGGCAGCAATTTCTGTGGTAGGTCAGTGGTAGTGGAATGCAATGAATGGTTCATTAAGATTATGTGCAGACTTTAAATCCTTAAAAAAATATCTTTAAAGACCTATCTATTTGTAAGAGCATTCTATATATGAGCATTCTATATATGAGCATTCTGTATATTCTTTTTCCTACTAGGATTGAATTTGAAATGGGAGTTTGATGTACTTTAATGTCTAGCTTTGTTTTGTTTTTTTCTCGGATGTGTAGAATTGTAAATTTTATGTACAGTATTCCCCCCGATATTCGCGGGGGTTCCGTTCCAGGAACCCCTGTGAATTTTGAAAAACCGCGAATACGGTTTTTTGCCTGTCAAAAGGCAGGAGAGGGCAGCGAGTGAAGAAAATCACTCGCGGTATGCTCCGACTGCCTCTTCCTGTTATTAAAGTAAGGTTTTGACTCGCTGCTCCTGATTGGTGTAGCCCGACTTTAGTACAGGAAGAGGCGGTCGGAGAATACCACGATTTAGTGAGTCCGAGAACCGCAAATTTGCAGGGGAACACTGTATTTGTTGTTTTTATTCTTTTATATATATGGACATTGTAACCCACTGAGGACAAAAGTGGAATAGAAAATTTTAAAATAAATAGTACATGAATTAGCCACAATAACTCCTAAAAGACTTAACGAACAGTGAAATAGCTTTCTCCTTTGCCATTGGTTTAGCTGACTATGGGTCTGCTCAATAAGTGGCTGGTTCCAGGTGCCATCTTAAATCTGATTGTTTGTAAGCTTGCATTCATGTTATGAAGTATGAAATAAAATTAGACCTTTAATGAACTTTCTTATATTTGGCATTTATAATTAGTTTATGTTAAAACGAATCTTATAGTCCACCAAATCCTCGCCAAATGAAGTTCAAGGCGAGTTACAATCAGCATTTTCCCTACACACAGTTAAACATACACTGCAAAACCAAAAGCAGTCTAAATTCCTAACATAGAGGTCCTTTTATTAAGCGTACACTAAAGATTAGCATGCTCTAAATGCTAAGGTGCCCATAGAATATAATGGATGCCTTAGCATTTAGCGTACGCTAATCTTTAGTGCACACTAAATCAGTTAGCGTGCCTTAATAAAAGAACCCCTTAGACTTCTAAAATAGCGGGTTATAAACAGCATTTCCATTACACTAAGATAAACATTCAGTGCAGAGTCAAGGTCAAACTGAACCTCTAACAAAGACTTTCTGAAAAAGCCATGTCTTCAAATTTTTGTGAACCAGAGTGTGTCTATGCCCCTCATGCAGAGCAGACTTTAGTAGTCTAATCAAGAGGTGATAAAGTAAATTAGGACTTTGGTAGCATGCATAGATACAGATTTTAGAGGTAGAGTGGGCCACGTTGATCTAATTCTTTCCCAACAGGGTGCAGGGTACAGCTGTCATTTTAAAATTAGCATATTTAAATGGTTGAAAGGATGCCGCCGCCATCTTGCTCTGAACAGGGTGGGAGAGTCGGATGACAGTGGCGGCTCTGGCAGGCAACAATATTTTACCCAGTTGCTTCATCTTCATTTACTCTTAAGATTTAATTTAGAGAGAAGTATGTTTAATAATAATTAAAAAAAACTAGCACTGTTTTTAGTGACGGATGTTTAATCGTTTGAAGGGGGATCCTTGAGAAAGCGTCCAGCGAAACATGTTGGATCCAGCCCTCCAGGTCGTAAATTTAAAAAAAAAAAAAAATGAAGAAGGAAAAAATGAAGTTAAAATAATCAAGATAAGTGCATATTTATGATTAACAAAAACCTGAATTAATTTTTATCTTAAATCTTAAAAGAATAGTAATAGATTTAAGGTTAAATTAGTAAAAGGCCAGTGAAGAATTAACACACAAACGTCTCACCGCAGTAAAGTGATTCTTTGAGCGGTGGGGGTGGTGTAACTGAGTCCTGTTAAAAATTAAAAATATTTTTTCTCCTTTGAGATAAGCTGATATAATGAATGCATAAACTCGGAGTGGTTAACTGTGCACATTATAGATACAGATTTTAGCAATGTTGAAGAAATGACCAGCTTTAACCATGTGCTGAATGTGTGTTGGGAAGGAGGGAAATACAACGACGACACCAAGGTTATGGGCAGAGTGTATCAGCCAGGTAAGGGTGCCCTACACATATCGAAAAATATAGAAACAAAGAAGTAGATTCGTGATGAAAAGTAACAAGTTCTGTCTTGACTATGGGCTTCTTTTACTAAGCTGCACTTCCATAGAGCTGGCGTTAGTTTTTCCGCGTAGTGCGGGGGTTAGTGTGCGCTAAAAGCGCTACCGCAGCTTAGTAAAAGGAGACCTAGGTGTCAGTGTCATGTGGTTAAAAATAACTAGTAAAGTTGGACTACCAAATATTACTTAAAATAACTCAAAACTCACTCAAAACTCAAAATTACTCAAAACTCACCTATTCCGAGACCAAGACCCTTAATGCACCTTTTCTATCCTCCTCCTCCCCCCATTCTGATCTACTCCCTTCCCCCTTCTCTTTCCTCTCCCCCCACTTCGCTCCTTGCTGTTCACAACTCTATGATCAATTCGATATGCAACCACTTGTAATTACTCTCGCCTTGCTGTTTGCAACTCTATGATCAATTTGATATGTAACCACTTGTAATCTCTGTTTAACTAATGTGAACCGCCTAGAACTCTTCAGGGTATGGCGATATACAAAAATAAAGTTATTATTATTATTACCAAATATTAGGTCTAAGTTAAATGGATAAAATACCCGGTTAACTCTAACCTGCTATTCTTAGCAGCAGCAAATCATATTAGCCAATTTTAACTGGTACCACTGAACACTGAAGCCATTGTATTATTGATGAAGTAGAGCTTATTTGTTGTACGTAAAGCTTTACTGTATATATTGTCCAGGATTGACCTTAAAAAAGACTGGATAAAAGAACCAGAAATATAGGCAAGTCCAACGAAGGAAATTAGCGGTGTGAATATGGTGACCTCTTATTAATTCCAACTACAAGAGATCAACGTTTTCACGGTTTAACGTTTCCTTTCTCCAGGGTGTTGGGTTGGTTTTTTCGGATTTTTTTTTTTTTCATTGTCTCTGTGAGCTTATTAAATATGTTTTTAGTGAGATATGAGAAATGAAGTATACATGGCCATCTTTTCCTCCTGACTCTAATTATTTCCTAATTTAAATGCAATGGCCTTCCTACTTTGCTCTTGAGGTTTTCTAGTAAGTCTACCAGGATCTTGTTTATTAAGACCTTTTATGAGAACCATTATATATAAAGAGTATCTAGGGTATAAAAGAGTGACTTTTTAAAGCATAAACTGTTTTTCTCCTCCTGCATTTAGAATAATACTTGCAATTGCTAGGTGCTTATGGGATATGCATAATAACTATTTTTCACAGTACTTTTTCTGCTCGGGGGAAAAACTATTTAAATATTTTAATCCCCTTTTACTCTCAGTTTTTTAAAAGCTGGGCAGAATATCTTCCAAATGGCCAAAACTGAAATAGTCCCTTATCGTCTTTTATCATTGGGATTGTCCTACCGAATATACTCAAATATAAACTGGGATTTTTGGGCCAAAAAATTGGCCCAGTTTATATTCAAACCAGCGCTCCCCCTTTCAGAATTATTACAGGCTGTCGCCGCCGCCAGGCTCTGCACCCTGCCCTCCTCCCTGCTCGTCGTACCTATTCTGCCAATCTCTAGTGGTCCAGAGGTACAGCAGGCAGGAGAGAGCTTTCCATGCTCCTGCCCCACTGCTAACCGGCTGCCGCGATTTGGTGCTGCTGCTCGGTGCTGAGCAGCTTCCTTATTGGGTGGGAGGGAGGGAAGGAAGGGTGCTGGGTGCAGAGCCTGACCAGGGAGGAAGGGAAGGAAGGGGGCTGGGTGCAGGGCCTGACAGGGGAGGGAAGGAAGGCAGATGGGTGCAGTGCCTGTCAGGAAGGGGGCTGGGTGAAGTGCCTGACAGGGGAGGGAGGGAAGGGGGCTCGGTGCAACGCTTGGCAGGGAGGGGGGTTGGGTGCAGAACCTGACAGGGCAGGCACTTGAATATTAAGCCGCCTGACTTATATTCGAGTCAACCATTTTTTCCTCATTTGGGGGACAAAATGGGGGTCTCGACATATTTGGATCGACTTATATTTGAGTATATACAGTTTTTATTGATTTCGGTTTTATTAAAGCTTTGTCTGAATTCAAAAGGGCCTGGGATAGGAACGTGGGATCTCTCGGAGAGAGAAAGAGATAATAGTTACTGCGGATGGGCAGACTGGAAGGGCCATTTGGCCTTTATCTGCCCTCATGTTTCTATGTTTATTGTTTCAGTTGTGTGCTCCTGATGCAGCCATGTTGGTGAAATGCGACCATGTCGGGCACTGTCTCCTGGGATAATTAATTTAACAAAATACTTTCTTCATATGGCTGCTTCTTGTCTCCCATTCCATGTTGGATCTAGTAGTGCAACTACCTTGTTGTTTCTTTACTCCTAGTTTTAAAAGTTGGGCAGAATATCTTCCAACTAGCAGAAACTGAAATATTCCCCTACCATCTTTGACAATATGGTAAGTATATTTAGTGCCCAATGTAAGGGAATATAATTTTGACTGCCCATATTCATTGCAACATGTATTTTTTTTCCAATGCGTTCTTTTTTTCTCTTATCCTATGGGCCAGATTTTCTAAGCATTTCAGGCCTGATTCTGTATAGGATGCCAGCAGCGTGCCTGATTTTAAGGCCAAATGGGATCGGCACATGGGATCTCTTCACAGGGCAAAGGTAGGGGAGGGACATTAAGGTGGGCAGACTAGATGGGCCGTGGGCCCTTATCTGCAGTCTATTTCTATGTTTCTACTCTCAGCAGCCACCTAAGCAACTTTTGAGAATCGCACACAGGTGTCCTATACAGAATCGCGTCCGTCCTAATGGACAGATGCATAACCACCCAGATTCTCTAACCGGCGTCCATGTCACAGGCGCCGTTTAGAGAATTGTGTTGCCACTGAACTGAGCATGGCAAGAAAATCTCTCTGCCACAGTCAGCTGAGCAGCAGCAGCAGGGAACCCCTATACCCTATAGCAAGTTGGCTGGCAGAAGGGATGCCCACTCCCTCTCGCTGCCACCCCTGAACCCCCCCCCCCCACACACACACACAGTCTGCAGTAGGAGAGATGTCCATTCCATCCTGCGGGGAGTTGTTTCAGGGGGTCCAATCCCTCCTGCTGCAAACCCCAAACCAATTCCATGCAGGAGGGATGCCCACTCCCTCCTGCCGCAAATCCTGAAACAATCCCCGGAGGGATGCCTACTCCTTCTGGCCGAAGGCACTATAGAATAATCATTCAGATATTGTGAGGAGGTTTTCAAATAAGCCAATATACGTTAGAAGCGCTTAGCTGTTTGAGTTTTCCCGTGTCCACACGCTTTGAAATCTTTCAAACCCTTCATTGGTTCCCTGAGGCAGGAACAAAACGTGTCATGTTGGAACCTGCAAGCTAAAGATAAGTTTGCTGTTCAGACTAACAACATAACGTTCATAAGTTAAAAAAGTGTAGCCTTGAGCACCAATGCAAGTATTTACAACAGTGATAAGTTTTACAACTAGTTTTTGAAATATGTGATGATTGGGCGGTGAGGTGGTAGTGCTGGGATTCTCCCTGTTATCACCTCCATTTCTCTGAGAATAAAAACTCATTAACAGTTGTACATAGTTAAAAGCATGTGTTTATGAACATCTGAGTGATTATTCTACAGTGCCTTCAGACATCATTTTTAATCACTCCACTCTCGATTATTTAGAGAGGCTCTATGCCCTATTTTTGCCGACAAGACCTTCTTATCAGAATGGCGGTCCTTCCCCTTCCCGGTGCATCCTGGGAGGGTCCTAAGGCTTTCATTGGCCCAGGTGTCTAAGGCCCTTCCTATAGGAAAGGCTATAGGCACCTGGGCCAAGTGGCTATAGGCACCTTAGGCCTCCTTTCCTGTGCATTCAGGGATTGCCTAGATATCTAATCCCATGGCTTTGAGGAGCTTCCCTTGGAAGGAGAAGACCCGCCATTCTGAAGAGGTGAGCCTGCCAGCCAGAGGGAGTAGGCATCCCTCTGGCCAGCCTTGCTGAATAAGGTCTGGGGGGATCTGGGTGGACTTTGGGCGGTAGGGGAGTAGGGGGTTCAGGGAAGTGCCAACAGAAGGGCATGGAAATCCCTCCTACCGCAGATGTTGAGGGGGTGCCAGCAGAAGGAAGTGGGCATCTCTCCTGCCAGGGATTGTTTTGGGGTGCCAGCAGGAGGGAGTGGGCATCCCTCCTGTCAGCTGACTTGTGGTAGGGTTTGGGGGTTCCCTGTTGTGGCTGCTCCTTGCCGCAATCAGTTGAGCAGCCACGTCTGTTTGAAATGTAGGCTAGCATGGCCCTAGGGAGACACTTAGGGATGCTTAAGCTTGCCTAAGATCACTTCCGGGTGAAAACACACCCACACCCTGCCTTGGCCAAGCTTAAGTGTCCCTAGGCGCCTCCCTGCATCCCCGACAGATGCCAACAGTATAGGTGGCCTGACTGGGCTATTTTTTTTTTTTTTAGAAAACGTGTGTCTTGATTGACTTCTTAGATGCCTACCGCTGCCTACAATATGGACGCCATTTATAGAATTTGGCCCTTCATCACAGACATAAACTGAGAAGGAAAATGTAGTTTATCCAGTCCTATGGCTTCACATGTTCAAGAATGTGTTGTTCAATAAAACATCAAAATATAAACTAGAACACACACAAAAAAAAAACAACAAACATTAAATTGAGCAAGGCAATGGGTATAGAGATGAATGGATGCATTTCTTCTTAAGAATAATAATAATTAGGGTTATATTTTAATCACAGTTAACTCTGCAATTAATGCAATTAAAACAAACTAATCACATTGCAGCATTGCTTGTCTCCCCCGAACATCTCTTCTGCTCTCTTCCACTCTCAACTCCTGTCCTTAGTGCAATGCCATAGCTATCCCCCATCATTGATTCAACATCACCCACCCCTTCTTGTCTAAAGATGGTCTCGATGCTCACCAGCAGCAATGTTGCATACATGCTGCTTGCTGCCTGGTCTGAAGCTTTTCCTCTGACCCATCCAGCCCAGGCAGAAACAGGAATTGATATCATAGAAGGAGGGGTAAGCTGGAGGGAAAACTTCAGAGCAGGCCATAAGCAGCTTGAGTACAATGCTGCCACTTTTGGGCAGACTAACAGAAGGCTACCTTTGAGAGAGACCAGCAGGGGGAATTAAGGGGAGCAGATGCTGAATTCTGGATGGGGGAGGGGCATAGCCTGCACATTCATGAGTAGAATTGGAAGGACCACTGATGGAAGCTATGACTTGAGCAGTGAGCTGCTGCAGCTACGAGAAGATCTTGGACCGCTCACTACCAAGTTTGTGTTGCTGCTCAGGGGGTGGGGGGGGGGGGGGAGAGGAGGGAATGAGAGAAGAGAGAAAAAAATGGACTCCAGGAAAAAAAAAGAAGATAATGGACCTGAGGGAAGAGAAAAGGAAAAAAAATAAGAGAAAAAAAGTTGTTCAATCTGGAACTCAGAGGAAGGGAGATTCAGTCCTTTAGGTAAGAAAAAGGAGATGGGATTTGATATACTGCCTTTCTGTGATTGCAAAGCAGTTTGCATATTATATATAGGCATCAAGGCCCTCTTTTACTAAGTCATGATAGAGGTTTGTACTGCGGCCCAGGGCACTAAATGCTTTGATGCTCATAAGAATTCTATGAGCATTAGAACAGCGTCGGAGCATTTGGCGCTCCGGGTCATGGTAGAAATGTCTACCGCCGCTTAGTACAATGGGGGGTTAATGGTTAAATGACTTGTCCAGAGTCTTAAGAAGATGTAGTGGGAAACATTCCATGCTACCAATCCAAGGCAAACAGTGGCTTCCCCATGTATTGTATTTCTCAATAACAGAGTATGGACTTTTCCTCCAGGAAATTGTCCAAACCCTTCTTAAAACCAACTACACTATCCGCTCTTACCACAACCACTGGCAACGCGTTCCAGAGCTTAACTATTCTCTGAGTGAAAAAATATTTCCTCCTATTGTAACTTTGTTGAGTGCCCCCTAGTCTTTGTAATTTTTGATGGAGTGAAAAATCAATCCACTTGTACCTGTTCTACTTCACTTAGGATTTTGTAGACTTCAATCATATCTCCCCTCAGCTGTCTCTTTTCCAAGCTGAAGATCCCTAACCTTTTTAGTCTTTCCTCATACAAAAGGAGTTCCATCCCTTTTATCATCTTGGTCGCTCTTCTTTGAACCTTTTCTAGTGTTGCTATATCTTTCTTGAGATAAGAAGACCAGAATTGAACACAATACTCAAGGTAAGATCACACCATGAGATCGATACAGAGGCATTATAACATTCTTAGTCTTGTTAACCATCCCTTTTAAAATAATTCCTGGCATGTTTGCTTTATTGGCTCCGCCGCATATTGGGCGAAAAGTTTCATCGTATTGTCTACAATGGCACCCTGATCCTTTTCTTGGGCACTAACCTCCAAGGTGGACCCTAGCATCTGATAACTGTGATTTGGGTTATTCTTTCCAATGTGCATCATTTTGCATTTGTGCACATTAAATTTCACCTGCCAACTAATAGGAAATCAGAAGTTCACGCCAGTAAAATTCTCCCAAGAAGAACCCTCTGCAGGCTGGTGGAAGAACCTTACAATAATGACAACATTTGGCTTAGTAAATATCACACATAACCAGCTCTGGAAGAGACTTGACTACAATGGTTGGGCTAAATGGCAAGGGGTAGTGGGAAATTTATATTTTCATTTTTGCTTAAAATGAGTTAAATTTTGTGGAAATCGGTGGCATCTCCATATAAAGTATTGGAATTTTATATGGATGTCAACATACTGCATTCAAAATATTCAATTATATAGCATTTTGCACTTTGATCAAAAGATCTATAGTATGAGAATATATGATGAAAACAAAACTTATCTTTTCCTTTTACCATTATAAATGAATGTCAAGCTATACCGCAATGTGCCTGTTTAAATATTTTCACTTTTTATCAGTTACATTTATTTGCAGCCTTGATTAATAGTGCATGTGCAATCTACAGTGCATGTACTAAGTAAACAGATTAGCTTTTAACATGAACTTATTTTTTTCCCTCTGGAAATACACAAAGTATGTTCTGATTCTAATCATTATTCAAACCTCTGTCTCATCTGTTCTTGTCCAGAAATGTCGATTCATGCTATATTCAAAACATTATTACAAGAGTAATCATTTACAAAGCAGTGTGGCACATTACAATCAATTAAAATGTCTTTTCATGTGGACTTTCTTGGCTTGTCAAGTTTGATGAGGTTCTATGTCTAGGAAGCCATTAATACACAAGCCTGGAAAATGTAAATTTTCAACCTTTTGACTTAGGCAATAAATACTTAGCTTTCACAGAAATACCCGGGAGGACATTTTCAAAACCATGTAGCATTGTAGGAGTATGTCATGTCAAGAAGATAAAATCCGACTCAGGTGAATGAACAGATTCAGTCATCTTATTGCTAAAACATACTGCATAAAATCTAACAAATACCACAGAGCATAAAGAGGGATGCTTACTAAGCCGAAGCAATTTGGAATTCACTACCTGGAGATCTTATATCGGAACTGAATTTGAAAGGGGTTCTGCTAAACATTAACCACCCCTTTTACAGAGGTGCGCTAAGCTTTTTAGCGCACGCTTAAATATTAGTACGTGCTAAACATGCGCTAAACGCTAACGCTTGCCTGTTGTCCTATGGGTGCGTTAGCAGTTAGCGCCCGTGTTGATTTAGCACATGCTAAAATCCGTGCTAAAACGCTTAGCATGCCTTTGTAAAAGAGGGCCTAAACAAAAAGCGGTTTTTCAATTCGAGCTGGGAAGTGTACGTACTCAAGATTGTACATTAACCCCCTCTTTTACAAAGGTGCGCTAAACTTTTTAGCGCGCGCTAAACACACGCTAAACACTAATGGACGTGTTAGCGGTTAGCGCATGTGTTGATTTAGCGTGTGCCTAAGATTTTCTCTGCTGACCTATAGGTTACTGCAACACCATAGATCTGTGGATGACCTTTAGCTTTTAATTTTTCTTTTTACAGAAGAAGCCTCTGATTTCTGATGTTCTGCATTGAACATTGTTGCTTCCTATGAGAGCCCTTAAGTGAAAATCATGATTTTCACTTAAGGGCTCTCATAGGAAGCAACAATGTTCAATGCAGCCTCTGCTCTGTTGCATCCCACCCTCCGTCAGAACTTTCTGTTTCTGCCTAGGCGGGAGGCAACAGAGGAGAGGCTTTTGAGTTAGCGTCGGGCAGCTGTAGGAACTGCCGCTGAGCCATTGAAGCAAGAAAGAGCATAATATGTGTGAGTGGGGTTGAGGTAGGGGGGGGGAAGGAAATATGTTGTAGGAGGGATGAGAGTGGGGAGATAAGGAGAAATGGACATAAGGGTGGAGGGGAAGGAGAGATGGTGCATGTGGAGAGACGAAGATATGGATATAGGGGTGGAGGGGAGGGGAGACAGTGCATGGGGAGAGAGGGAAAAATTTTGATGAAACAACTGTACGGAAATAGTGTCAAAGGTCTCATTAAATTATCTTCCTTTATTTTTTTGTAAGTACTTGAAGTTTGTTTTGTGTTAAATGCATATATACTCATATCACATTAAAAATTATATCTCAAACCCCCTTCTCTGCCCATTGCAGCTCCTTGTAAATCTTCGGTCAAACATTCAGGATGAAATAGCTGTTTTCCGGATTGCTGGCCCCTAATTTTGGGGACAAACAAAATGATTCCCAAGGGTCATAATTTTCTCATAGAGAGGGAAGGATAGCTGAGTATCTAGCAGTAGGACTGACTGCTTGTATTCACAGTTTCAATGGGATTTTTATGTCTTGGTTGACATCAGTGGTAGATGAACAAATGCAAAGTGATGCACATTGGGAAGAATAACCCAAATCACAGTTACTGGATGCTAGGGTCCACCTTGGGGGTTAGCGCCCAAGAAATGATCTGGGTTTACATTGATCAATTAGAACAAGAACATTGTAAAATTGATAGGCCAAATTTTAACTATTCATTCATAACAGAAGAAGGGAATATGAAAATTAGAGAGGCAATAATAAGGAATACAAGGAGGCTAAAATTGAGTCAGAGGGAGGGAGGCCAGCTAATTCTCAAAGTCGGCGCTGACCACCAATATTCAATGCTGGGCCATTTCTGTTGGCAAGTACTGAATATCCGGTCTATCTTTGGCTGGCTCAAACTTACGCCGTAGATGTCAATTTTAAGCACTGGTCAGCTAAGTTATAGTGGTCAAAAAAGACCTGCTTTTTGTGTGGCTTGATTTGGCCACCAGACTTGTCTGGTCAGTGCTTAAAATTGGCTATCACACAATATAGCAGCCATGCACATGCATGTGACATCACATCTGTGCATACTCATAGGCCCTCCCAGACACATTTATTTAATTTTCTATACCGTTCTCCCGGGAGAACTCAGGTTTATGCAGGTACTCAAGCATTTTCCCTGTCTGTCCCGGCGGGCTTACAATCTATGTAATGTACCTGGGGCAATGGGGGAATTAAGTGACTTGCACAGGGTCACAAGGAACAACGGGGGTTTGAACCCACAACCCCAGGGTGCGGAGGCTGTAGCTTTAACTACTGTGCTACACACTCCCATGAGCCAAAAACCCAGACAAATTCCTTGCAGATTAGAAAGATGTCCAGACAACTGGACAGTCATCTAAAATAGGACATGTCCAGATAAATTCGTATGTCTGGTAACCCTAATCTCCCATCCTGTGCCCTCCCCCCAGGTTAGTTTCTGATCCCTTTTCTTTTCCTCAACAAGCTTCCAACAGGTGGAAGTTTGGAGGCTTGCTGGAGGAACAGGAGGACGAAAATATAAACTGACTTTATATGACTCCTGGCCAGTATTCAGCTGGGATCCCCCCATAACTGCTTATGGCCAGCACATGTACAGTGAGAGCTAGAAATTCAATGCTAGTGCCTGGGGCCACAGTAAGTGCTTAAAAAGAAGCAGACCTCTGCCAACTGAATATTGATTGGATAATATTTAGAGTCTTTATAGATACTTTTTAGGGAACAAGTTTCCTAATCCTCTTGGGTGCATTATTCAGGCTCCATAAGTTGCTGCAAGCCATGAGGCTAATTTTAGCCCACAGAATTTGCTGCAATAATGAAAATTTAAGTGCAGATATTTGTACTTTTCTCTGTGGCTATTTTTTAAATCAGAAAAATTACACAAATTTTGCTATTCCCTGCTCTATCCTTGCTCCTGGGAACATCTTTAACGGTGCAGGCAAAATATTCATTTGGTATTACATTTAAGTTTAATAAAAGTCTTTGTATATTACCCTTCAGCCAGGCCAACAGAGCACTTTGCAATAATAATTAATATAAATCAAAAGGCATAGCACTGTAAATTATCATTTCTATTATTACAGGGAAAAAATATCTAAAATTACCATAGGCACAATAAAAGGCTACGCAGTAGGTTTAAAATGAAGATGAAAACATCAAAACTACAATCATGATGTATGTAAAAGGTATGTGAAAGAGGGGGAAAAAAACGGGCAAAAGGGGCAGCCACTGTTTTCATGGAGAGGGTGGTTGATGCCTGGAATGCCCTCTCGGCGGAGGTGACAGGGTTAAAAAAATGTGTGGGACAGACTCAAAGGATCCAGAAATAGAATGAGGATAGCATCAAAACAAGACTTGACAGGTCAACAGCTATAATTTCATTTCTCTTGTGCAGGAGTGGTGCTTTAACGGCAGGTCCAGCAGTGGAGAAGTGAAAGCAATGCCGGACGGACTTCTTTGGTACGTGTCCCGTATATGTCAAAACAGATGAGGATGAGCTGGAGTAGGTTTTGACAACTCCAGCAGCTGTGAAATAGGGCCAGTGGAGGGCAGACTATTTTTTTTTTTAATGGCCTGAGCCCCGAAAATGGCAAGGATAAGTTAGGTAAATAGATCAAGGGGACCACAAGTACAATACTTTCCAAAATACTACTTCTTACTTTTAAAGTTCAGTCTAATCACATTCCATCCTTTATAGATAGGATGTTAATCCCACACAACCCACATAGGATGTTACGCTTCTCCCAACAACATCTTTTAGCGGTCCCCTCAGTCCACCAATTGTTTTATGATACAACACGTAAAACAATCTTTTCTGTAACCGCTCCAACATTGTGGAATACTTTACCTCTTACCCTGAGACAAGAAAACAATCTCAATAATTTTAAATCTAATCTTAAAACATTTCTTTTCAGAGATGCTTTTGAGATAATAATAATAAGTTTCATGGCTTCACATCATTCTCTTCTTGGTTCAGCTGAGAACATTTTAGCAGCCCCTCGTATTATGATGTCATAATGCCTCATTCCACCAATGCCTAATATCCAACCTCATCGGTGATGTCACAATGGCTTGGTTTAACATAAGAACATAAGAATTGCCACTGTTGGGTCAGACCAGTGGTCCATCGTGCCCAGCAGTCCACTCACTCGGTGGCCCTCTGGTCAAAGACCAGAGCCCTGAGATTAGCCCTACCTGCATACATTCTGGTTCAGCAGGAACTTCTCGAACTTGGTCTTGAATCCCTGGAGGGTGTTTTCCCCTATGACAGACTCTGGAAGAGCGTTCCAGTTTTCTACCACTCTCTGGGTGAAGAAGAACTTCCTTACGTTCGTACGAAATCTATCCCCTCTCAATTTTAGAGAGTGCCCTCTCATTATCCCTACCTTGGAGAGAGTGAACAACCTGTCCTTTTCCACCAAGACTATTCCCTTCAGTACCTTGAATGTTTCAATCATGTCCCCTCTCAATCTCCTCTGTTTGAGGGAGAAGAGGCCGAGTTTCTCTAATCTTTCACTGTACGGCAACTCCTCCAGCCCCTTAACCATCTTAGTCACTCTTCTCTGGACCCTTTCAAGTAGTACCGTGTTCTTCATGTACGGCAACCAGTGCTGGATGCAGTACTCCAGGTGAGGGTGCACCATGGCCCGTTACAGCGGCATGATAACCTTCTCCGATATGTTCGTGATCCCCCTTCTTTATTATCCTAGCATTCTGTTCACCCTTTTCACCACAACCGCACATTGTGTGGACGGCTTCATCGGCTTGTCGATCAGAACTCACAAGTCTCTTTCCCGGGAGGTCTCTCCAAGTATTGCCCTGGACATCCTGTATTCGTGCATGAGATTTTTGTTACCGACATGCATCACTTTACACTTATCCACGTTGAACCTCATCTGCCATGTCGATGCCCATTCCTCGAGCCTGATTATGTCAAGTTGCAGATCTTCGCAATCCCCCTGTGTCTTCACTACTCTGAACAACTTCATATCATCCGCAAATTTAATCACCTCTTTTGTTGTACCTATGTCCAGATTGTTTATAAAGATGTTGAAGAGCACAGGTCCAAGCACTGAGCCCTGTGGCACCCCATTGGTGACGCTCTTCTATTCCGAGTATTGTCCATTTACCCCCACTCTCTGTTTCCTATGCTTCAGCCAGTTTTTAATCCATGTGAGTATTTCACCGATTCCATGGCTCACAATTTTCTGAAGTAGTCATTCATGTGGAACCTTGTCAAACGCCTTCTGAAAATCCAGATATACAATGTCAACCGGGTCGCCCTTGTCTATCTGCCTGTTTACTCCCTCGAAGAAGTGCAGCAAGTTTGTCAAACAAGATCTGCCTTTGCTGAAACCGTGGTCCTCATCAGACCGTGTCCGTCAAGGTGATCAGTGATGCGGTCCTTTATCAGTGTCTCCACCATCTTTCCTGATACCGAGGTCAGACTCACCTGTCTGTAGTTTCCTGGGTCTCCCCTCAAACCTTTTTTGAAGATTGGCGTAACATTTGCCACCTTCCAGTCATCTGGAATTTTTCCTGATTTGATCGACAGATTGGCTATTAGCTGAAGCAGTTCAGCTATCCCCTTCAGTTCCTTGATGACCCTCGGATGGATACCGTCCGGTCCCAGGGATTTATCGCTCTTAAGCCTATCAGTCTGCCTGCATACCTCTTCTAGACTGACCATTAATCCTGTCATTTTCCTGTTTTTGCTTCCAGCATATAGCCTGATGGGTTCCAGTATGCTGTGTATATCCTGTTCGGTAAATACAGACGCAAAAAATGTGTTCAGTTTGTCAGCGATTGCTTTGTCCTCCTTTAGCGCTCCCTTTATTCCTTGGTCATCCAACGATCCCACCGCTTCCTTCGCAGGTTGTTTCCCCTTAATATATCAAAAGAACGGCTTGAAGTTTTTTGCCTCCTTGGCTATTTTCTCCTCGTAGTCTCTTTTGGCCTCTTTTACCACCCTGTGGCACCTGCGTTGATGTTGTTTGTGCTTATTCCAGTTTTTGTCCGTTTTTGACCTTTTCCATTCCTTAAATGAAGTTTTTTTTGTCTCTGATCGCTTCCTTTACCTCTACAGTGAGCCACGCCGGTTCTTTGTTCTTTTTCTTCTTGGATCCCTTGTTGATACGCGGTATATATTGATTTTGCGCCTCGGTGACTATATCCTTAAAAAGGGACCAAGCTTGTTCTAGTGTTTTCACATTGTTCATTCTCTTCTTAATCTTCTTCCCTTCGTAATTCCCTATACTTGTGCCCATTTGTTAGATGCATTTGCTTCAATGAAATAAAAAGTGTCAGGAAAAGTGTGGAATAACTTGTAAGTTCCACGACTCCACATCATTCTCTTTGTGCTTGGGCTCAGAACTTTTCAGTGGCTCCTTGTAGTCAGGGGCAGGTTCAGGTGGATTTTGGTATTGGTTTGACTTAAGCGCACTCATTTTAGACCAAGACAACCCTGGCCTAATTGGCAGTGTGCTGATGGATTCAAAACCTACTGGCTCCTAAGACCACTTAGGTGCCACTAGGTGTGATTCTATAAACAGCGCCTAGTGGATGATTGACAGTTAGGCGCCATTTCTAGAATCAGGGCCAAATTGTTTTGCAATTATCTCCTGACACCTCTTGTGATTACTGGGCTTTATTTATTGATTTTTTTTCTTTACTCCAAAAGGCTTAAATGAGTAGAGTTATGATTCTTAGTAGTGCAATTTCATTAAAAAAAAAAGTACAAATCTGCTATTATGTTTGGCCCAATGAAAAAGCTAATAGAATTGTCATTTCAAAGTACATCAGATTGAAGGCTTGGTAAACAAAAATGATAATACAGCAATAATAACCACTGAACATCCCTAGAGCACTAGACGAGTAAGAATCTCTGCTTCTCTTTAAGAAGCACCAAGTGCAAAACAGAATTTTGCACTCAATTAAGTCAGTATGGTACCATTAGGATGATCTGAAGGAACACATATATGAATGGACAGACCTTTAAAGTGGATAGGATAGAGACTGAGCACCTACCAAATTGCTAGCAAAGCAACTAAACAGAGACCACTCGAACTATGTCTCATTTTGGGAAAAGAAAGGTTAAAATAAACAGTTTCCACAGAGCCTAGTGATATTGCAGAGAGAGATGGGATGCTGGATGTAATTCCTTCTTTATTGCATCACAGATATTTGGACTATAAACTCAAAACAAAGAATGGAAGTACTCAACAATTACCAGAATAACCTTCAGGTAGGTTTCAGGAATAGAGATTCCGCAGTAAGTGGACAAATGTATTTCTGAAATGTCTTCTGCTACCAGAGGCCATTTTTCAACTCTTTCAAGCAAAAAGCACTTGGGGTAATGCACTGTATTACTGTGTCTACTTTAATGATTATCTTCTGAATACCCAAGCAGTCTGTTAAATATCACTGTACTTTCTGTGGAATATAGAGTTAGATATTCCTGTTCAGCCCAGAATATACAGTAGAGACAATTTTATTCTCTGATGGTTTTTTCCATTTTGTTGAGATTCTGACAAATGAGATCAGCTATTAAAACCTATAGCACATTAGAACTTTGCACTAACCTTTTCTCAAAAATGCATTATTAATATATGGTTAATATTCAAATGGTGCGGTCAGCATTTGTTTTGAATGCCGGTTTAAATTGTCCAGGAAAGCACTGCTATCTGCGAAAGCAGTAACACTAAATGTATGCATTTAGAGGTGGTCACCATAGCTGCTAGTGGTTAAAGACTGCCACTATCTGTATAACTCTTCTGGTCACCTCTAAATCCCCTCTTTGCTGGATATTAGAAACATAGAAGCATAGAAGATGACGGCAGAAAAGGGCTACAGCCCATCAAGTCTGCCCACTCTGCTTACCCACCCCCTGTCTATGCCCTAATGACCCAATTTCCTTATCTTGACCCTCATAGGGATCCCACATGGGTATCCCATTTATTCTTAAAGTCTGGCACGCTGTCTGCCTCGATCACCTGCACTGGAAGCTTGTTCCAATGATCAACCACTCTCTCTGTGAAGAAATACTTTCTGGTGTCTGCAGCAGCCACTCTCTCCTCCTCTCCCTATTGGCTAAGGCTCTTAACATTTGCATCTCCTCTTCCTATAGGCTAAGGCTCTTTACACCTGCATTGTGATGTCATAGAACTTTCTGATTATAGAAACATAGAAACATGATGGCAGATAAAGGCCAAATGACCCATCATAGAAACATAGAAGATGACGGCAGAAAAGGGCTACAGCCCATCAAGTCTGCCCACTCTGCTTACCCACCCCCTGTCTATGCCCTAATGACCCAATTTCCTTATCTTGACCCTCGTAGGGATCCCACATGGGTATCCCATTTATTCTTAAAGTCTGGCACGCTGTCTGCCTCGATCACCTGCACTGGAAGCTTGTTCCAATGATCAACCACTCTCTCAGTGAAGAAATACTTTCTGGTGTCGCCTTGAAATTTTCCGCCCCTGAGTTTGAGCGGGTGCCCTCTTGTGGCCGAGAGTCCCTTGAGAAAGAAAATATCATCTTCCACTTCGACACGTCCCGTGAGGTACTTGTTTCGATCATGTCTCGATCATGTTTCGATCATGTCTCCCCTCTCCCTACGTTCCTCGAGAGTGTAGAGCTGCAATTTGTATTGACTGAATATAGTCAAATATTTATTCATTTATTTATTCAACTTTTTTTTTTTTTTGCTTATACATGTTCTGTGTGTTTATTAAGTAAACTGTAAACAAATTACAGAATATTGCAGACCAAGTCGTAAACAGATTAAGTTGCAATATTCAGCATGTAACAGGGACTAATATTTCAAAAAAGAATGTTCTCTCCAGTGAGATCATCAAGTTTGCAGACGACACAAAGCTATGCCGGGCAATCAGATCGCAGAAGGATAGCGAGGAACTCAAGAGTGACTTGTGTCAGTTAGAGAAATGGGCAGAGAAATGGCAGATGAAGTTTAATGTGGAAAAGTGCAAAGTAATGCATTTAGGGAGAAAGAGCAAGGAACACAAGTATAGAATGTCAGGAGCAACTCTGGGTAAGAGCGAACAAGAAAAGGACCTGGGCGTGCTGATAGATAGGACCCTGAAACCGACGGCACAATGCATGGCGGCAGCAAAGAAAGCAAATAGAATGTTAGGCATGATAAAGAAAGGAATCACGAGTAGAATAGATCGGAGAGGGTTATAATGTCGCTTTATAGAACAATGGTCAGACCACACTTGGAATACTGTGTCCAACATTGGTCTCCCAACCTTAAGAAGGATACAAAACTGCTGGAGAGAGTGCAGAGACGAGAAACAAAGCTAGTAAAAGGTATGGAGAACTTGTAATACGAGGAACGACTTAAGAAAAAAAAAAAACCCAAACCCCACCTCTCATCATCTCTTTTGGCTTAATCAGCTCTAAACATTTACCCAATAGATTCAGTCAGTATTGAAATAAGTGCACTACCGTAAATCACTAAATTAAAGAGTGAACTTAACTTTGGGTCAAAGAGCCTGTTGCCGAGAAAGGTCAATGTTTTGACATTCATTACTGCTGCTTCAGGGAAAACAATCACAAGCTAAAGTTTGACCCTAGGTACTCCACAGAACCAGAAGTCAACAAAAAGCAAAAACACTGTGGAGAAGATGTCTATGATGCAGGCTTTATTGAAAATACAGTCAATTAATCCACATGACGAGATATCTAGGACCCAAATGATTGGGGACTATGGACCCACATGACGAAATATCTAGGACCCAAATGATTGGGGACTATGGATCCCACATGACGAGATACCTCATCATGTGGTTAATTGACTGTATTTTCAATAAAACCTGCATCTTGGACATCATCTTCTCCATAGTGTTTATGCTTTCAGGGAATACAAGAACCTCTCAACCACCTGTGAGCAATCTGATATAATGCCCACAGGTGGATGAGAGGTTCCTGTTTTCCCTGAAGCTGCGATAATGAATCATGAAACATTCTATGGGCTTACTTCTGAATTAGTGTTGAATTTCGTGAAGGTACTGTTGTTTAGTTACTCTTCTCGTTTGCAAAATCAACTGCTTCTCCGTCCTCCTGTTTGCTGTGTGAGGATTTTCAAAATAATATTTTTTGTGCTTGTGATTCCTTTCTGTAATTCTTTACCTTCTTTTATTAGATTGGAGTCAAATTATTGTAATAAAACAAAAACTAGTGCTTCATAATATGGTGGCCTATCTTTCTTACATTAGCGGTAAATAAGAATCACGTTGATATTGATAATAGAGATTTTTACGCACTACCTGCATTGTATGGGTTTGAGAACCTCTGGCCCCCTATAGATGTCTAACTATAGGCCTCCAATTAAAGAATTTGCTTCTAAAGAGATTATTTTAGAATCATTATTAGTGTAAGAAAAAGTGTGTGTAAGTGGGAGGGGCAACATAATGCCCTGCTGTTGGTTTTCAGCCACAAAGCTATCTTTGAGATTTTTCCTACAGGATTCACTTGTAACTATGGCTTGTAAAAGGAAGGGATTTGCGCGGCTTCCTCGAGTAATCTCCTTTCAGAGCTCAGTGTAGAAGTTGTGAAATCACCAGTGTCACATTTGAATGCTGACATCTTCATATGGAAACTGTTGGATCCATGCCATTCATTTTTCAACATGCATATTGGTAAAATAGTTGTTCCTGTTCACATTCCAGCAAATACATGTACGCTTCTACAGGTATTTCAGAGAAGGCTCTACCTTGGTAAATCCTAAAAATACTACCAGGACTGATCATATCCTGACCCAGACATCTCAAGTCTAACCTCTGTGCTCTGTATAAAATGGGGCTTCACATTTTCTCTGACAAGATCACTTAACCTATTATTGGTTCCATAATTGTTTATTACATGGTGAAAATGGTAGAAATGTGTTGTTTGACTTTCTGTTGCTTTCCAATATTATTTGTTTATTTAAGACATTTGTAGTCCGCGGATAACAACAATACATACATAATTAAAACAAAACATTACATACATAATCAAACAATCACTGCAGCCCTATCCGACTACAAATGGTGAAATCTGCACAAATGTTTAGATCCATGAATAATACTTGTCGACTCAGAGCATTGGCACAGTAAAGCAGAACAACTTTTCTGCTATTGATCCCTTTTAACCACCACTCCACTAGGGTCATTTGATAGACTGTGAGATGTGTTGAGCGTGTTAGTTTAGTTCCCAGCGGACAAATAGCCCCATCACTGAGACTACAATGAGAGCTGACACCTCTGTTTGACAATGTCACTGTAAAGGTCTTCAACTGAATCTGGAAAGAGGATCTCCCTCTAAAATAGACTGAACATTGTCAAGAAAATAAGAGAGAGCTTTCTTTGATGCCTTATTGTACTGTACATTCCTGAGGGAATAATTTTTAGTGAGGCACCTACAGCAACTGGAAATGTACATACACACACGTCCAATTTCCTGATTGCAGAAATCAACTTGACGCACAAAGGTCCCTCGCAAGGTGTATTTGAGGATCAGATTGATATGTAAGTAAGGGAGAGGGGCGAATTCCATAAAGTGCATTTAATTTTAGGTACCTATTTGAAGCCTATTTTGAAAAGGAAAGTAGACGTCTGATTTCCTTTATAATATGCATTAGATAGATTGTGAGCCCACCGGGACAGACAGGGAAAATGCTTGCGTATCTGAATAAATTCAAGTAAACCTTTCTTTTTTTTTTTTTATAATTTTTTATTGATTTTTAATCAAAAACAGTGTCATGCAAATGAAAGAATGGTAGGAATTATATACATTACACTAATATCTGTACAGGTAACATAAATATTCAATAATTTCAGTTTCTTACATATAATAATAGGACAATATAACCTAATATATAATACAAATAAAGAATAAAGTTACCCAAATATCACTATCAATATTTACTCCCCTCCAACTAAACCCCCCTCCCCCTAAACATAAATAAATCAGAGGAAAGATATGATAAAAATACAATATTATGTTTTTACAAATTTAGCCAATGGGCTCCCAATTATATTAAATATCTCACTAAATCCCCTACACTGCGTTAATTCATTCGTATCTGTATGTAGTGCACACATTCACCCACCAAAAAGTATAATTTTTTCTATCATGGTTTTTCCAATTACTTGTAATCAATTGAATGGCTATACCTGTTAGGATCATAAATAGACGACTCTTATATTTATCTAGAGTGGGTTTCACATGTAAAATTGTTCCACAAATTGTTCCACAAATATGATAATGGAACATTTGAATCTAAAACTAGATTTATTTGTCCCCAGATTGACTTCCAAAATATAAGTATAAATGGACAAAAATACAACAGATGATCCAAAGTCCCTATATCAATATAATGCCAGCATCTATTAGATTTAGAACTATCTATTTTATTTAGTTGAACAGGGGTCCAGAAAATCCTATGTAACAAAAATAACCATGTTTGTCTCATAGATGCTGATGCAGTACATTTCAGTCTCCAAGTCCAAATTTGTGGCCAACGAGACACAGAAATATACTGTTTTATCTCAATGCTTCAGATGTCTCTAAGACTATTTTTTGGTTTTTTTATTCAAAAATCCAGAAATCAATTTGTACCACTGAGCAGCCTGATGTCCTACTAAATCAGTTTGGTAGCAAAGGATCTGCAAGCTGTAATAAGTTTTAAAGTTTTTCCATCTATAGAGATCATATTAAACGTTGCTAAACATTTTTTATGTATTAAAATAGCTACTCCAGCTTTATTTTTCCTATAGCAGGGGCAAAAAAAACAATTTTTAACCCAATCTCCCTCCAAATTTTTTGACTCTAGCACTGACAAGTGAGTCTCTTGAATATAATATATATCCGCGTTTTGCCTTTTCAGAAAAGATATTAATTCAATCAAAAATTTAGACATTATCAACCAATATATCATATTTTTCCAATACTCCAGTTAGATCATTGTAGCCCTATGTTGAATATATTTTCAATTAAAAACAACCATAAGAACATAGCAAATCAGATTAACCAATAAATTAGCCAATATATATAATTCAATTCTACTTCAATTGTAACTAATTAATTTAATTATTCTGTTTCCAATAGTTAATATCTAAAATGACACCTTTGAATTAAATGAATTATAATATAGCATATTTTAAATACATTTCTGACCCCTTCAATCAGTATAATAATTTCCCTATTTAATATATTTAATAAATTAATTAACTAGACAAACTATCCTCAAAATATGACCCTTAGTAGCGTATATTCTGAATAATGTATATATTATCACCATAATCTATTTCCTTTACCTTTCTAAAACTTTAAATAATAGATGATTATTTAACCAAAATTCCTCTTTCAACTCATTAGATTAGTGAAAACAGCACCCAACCTTTACTTAACATTGACTCCATAAATAATAAAAGTTATACTTAATAAAGAACTCCTATCCCCTCATCCTTGAAATATATATAATTATTTAATACAATAAAACATGAAATAATTTCTAAGATTTAGGGCATTACCCTATTTAATTTGATATTAAACAACCAACTATCTTGACCCCCTTTACTAATTTAAACTTTATATGGAACCATACCAATTTAATGGAGTCAAAAATATTACTAAAATATAAATAAAGTATCATTACACTCAAATAAAAAAAATAATGCATTCTATTAATGACTATGGAAGCATAAATTATCAATTTAATACTGATAATCAATACAAATTAATTTACTAATGAATCAAACTTTAATATTGAGGAATAAAAAGCGAAAATAAATTTAAAAGCCTCAAATTCTTCCAATCTTTTTAGTGAGAATCCACTCATATCAATAAGATCATTCTCCCTATCACCACTTAACTGCAATTTTATTGAAACTATTTGCTGTAGAAGGCTTTAAGGAAGGTTGCTATAACTTCAACTGGTGATGGTATACACTATACAGAAAAGCCATTTTTGTACACAGCCACCGATGAGTCAAATCCTCGTACAACATTTCAATTAGATAAGGACAGCACCATAAAAGAGCATTGTAAGCCGCTAGACATTCTCTCAGTTATCAGCTAGTTATCAGCAGTGATAAAAGGAATATGTACAAAGGCATTTTCTGCAGCCTGACCTCAAAACAGCAAATAGTATTTAACAGAGCTTTAAGCTGCTCGTTGCTTTTATCCCATAGAAGAAACCATTACCCCGCAGGCCACCAGGAGTGAAACCTCTTCCAAGTTGCTCCTATTTTGCAGTCTTCTCTGTCCAGCGTTAGCACCGTTCTCTGCTATGCACCAGTGCATGCGACCATAGTCCATCGTGACACAAAACAAGTCACCCACTGCTGACTCCTCCTCTCCCGAACACCGCAGTGACACCCTTCAGCTCAAACATCATACCGTTTCCTCTTCCTCTCAATGGTGGAAATTAACAATCGAAACCAAAGAAGAATATTGGCACGTCTTCGAGCACATTTCCATGAGCACAGTGGAACCTCGTGTCAGGTTTGAAAATTTTTGTAAATTCCATTAATGTTTTTTCCAACAACTGTAAAATAACTGTACAATATACATTCAAATTGATTTATAGTTTTCTTCAGAATATATAATCAATTAAGTCATCAGTTCATTCTGCTGACAAATGTAATTCTTCATTTAATTGGATCTTCATATTTAATTGTATGGTTTTCATGAGTAACCTTCATGATTACAGGATAATATAGACCATACGCTGCTCTAATTTGTTTAAGTTTAGGACGAATTGACAAAAATTCCTTACGCAAATTGGCAGTTTTCTTTGAAAAATCCGGTACTTTAATTGTCGATTTGATTTTGCAAGTTGCAGGATCTCTAATGCATGTTTAAAACGTAATACTTTAAATATCAGAGGTCTAGGTCTTGTTTGATTACTGGATTTATTTGCAGGTATCCTATGGGCTCTTTCAATTTCTAATTTATGTCCAGGGGAGAGAGGGAGCAATTTAGGAATCAATATTTCCAAGAATGTTACACAGTCTTTCCTTCAATCCCCTCCCCTAGCCCTAGGATTTTTAAATTATTCCAGCGTGAATAATTCTCAAAAGACTCCATCTGTTTCTCTAATTCAAGTAATATTACTCTATCCTTTTCACATTGTACCCGACCTGCTTCATTTTTAGAAACCCTGCCTTCCAGCTGCTCCATTCTTTGGTTAGCAATCTCCATTTGCACTTTTAGCTGAGTAACCTCTTCATGAATCATTATCATATTTTCAGCATTTTCTTTCAATAAAGTTTTAATGGCACGAAGTTCAGCCACTATATCCAGAGTTTCTGTTGAATCTGAAGGTAAAGGAGCATTAGAAGCCAGTATAACATCAGTTTTTTGTCTCTTTGATTTAGCTCCAGCCGTAAAAGCAGAGTCAATTTTAGTTTGTTTTGATGCTGGCATCCTTAAGTAGTTTATTTCTTCTTAAAAGTTGTCTAAAATCCAATTTAGGGAAGTATAATATCACAAATTGTATACCTGGGTATCAGAGCCTCTCAATCACCCGTCCATCTCTGTCGCGTTCCAAGCTGGAATACTCTCAAGTAAACCTTTCTGTGCTCCCTTGGGAGAACAGTATAGAAAATTGAATAAATATACTAGCATAAAAAGTCAAATGAGTGGATCGTGCCACTGACTCAGGGCACACACACAGTGAGGAATCCACCTTGTGATGTTTCATGGCAGAGTACAGGAGAGGTTTGCCATTGTGTTCTCCCTTGCAGTATATGGCTCCACTATGTTGCTACTGCCCAGCATAAGGCCCTTCAACCTACAGTACATAGAAACATAGAAAGATGACGGCAGAAAAGGGCTATAGCCCATCAAGTCTGCCCACTCCACTGTCCCACCCCATTAAGTCAGAGTGCTGCTCGACCCACGTAGAGATCCCACGTGGATGTCCCATTTAGTCTTAAAGTCGAGCACGCTAGTGGCCTTGATCACCTGCACCGGTAGTTTGTTCCAGTGATCCACCACCCTTTCTGTAAAGAAATACTTCCTGGTGTCACCACCAAATCTCCCTCCTCTGAGTTTGAGTGGGTGCCCCCTTGTGACTGAAGGTCCCTTAGGAAAGAATATGTCGTTTTCCACCTCGACATGACCTGTGACGTACTTAAATGTCTCAATCATGTCACCCCTCTCCCTGCGCTCCTCTAGAGAGTAGAGCTGCAACTTGCCCAGTCTTTCCTCGTATGAGAGACCCTTGAGTCCGGAGACCATCCTAGTGGCCATTCGCTGGACCGACTCAGCTCGAAGTACATCTTTACGGTAATGTGGCCTCCAGAATTGCACACAGTACTCCAGATGAGGTCTCACCATGGTTCTGTACAGTGGCATTATGACTTCAGGTTTACGGCTGACGAAGCTTCTATTGATACATCCCATCATCCGCCTTGCCTTGGATGAGGCCTTCTCTACTTGTTTGGCAGCCTTCATGTCTGCACTGATGATTACTCCCAAGTCCCGTTCTTCTGAGGTCGTAGCTAGTGTTTCTCCATTCAAGGTGTATGTTCTGCATGGATTTCTGCTGCCGAGATGCATCACCTTACACTTCTTTGCGTTGAAGCCCAGCTGCCATGTCGAGGACCAGTTTTCCAACTTGATCAGATCCTGCGCCATACCATCCGTGAGATTGCTTTCACCTACTATATTGCACAGTTTGGCGTCGTCGGCAAACAGCGCTACTTTTCCCTGAAGCCCTCGGGTCAAGTCCCTTATGAATATGTTAAAAAGAGATGGTCCCAGGACTGAGCCCTGCGGCACATGGTGGTCTTCCATCCAGGTAGTCAGGCCTGACCCTGCTTAGCTTCCAAAAGTAAGAGCAGGTCTACTCAGGGCAGCCAGGCTGTAGGCAAAAAGTCAAATATTCACCTATATTTAAGTGTGAATGCATACACCAGCCATAGAGTTGGTATAAATCAGTGGTCTCAAACTCAAACCCTTTGCAGGGCCACATTTTGGATTTGTAGGTACTTGGAGGGCCTCAGAAAAAATGGTTAATGTCTTATTAAAGAAATGACAATTTTACATGAGGTAAGATTTTTTATAGTTTATAAATCTTTCCTTTTGTCTAATATTGTAATTTATAGCTAAAGAGATATATGATCAAGAAACTGTTTTATTTTATGTTTGTGATTATGGTAAACATACGGAGGGCCTCAAATTAGTACCTGGTGGGCCGCATGTGGCCCCTGGGCCATGAATTTGAGACCACTGGTATAAATGCTCATACTTGGGTTGCGGAAAAAAAAAAGTGTAAATTAAAGTATTCTGTTGTTATGTATGCATAATTGAGAGCTATACTTTGCTCTGACTAGCTTCCATTTATGTGTTCACATATGTCAGAACTCTGGTAATTTATAGATGTTCTTGGTGCTTAAAGGTTGGTACCCTACTTATAGAATTGTTTAAAATAATAATAATAATTTATAAGGAGTTGTCAAGTTTAAGAGGGCATGTAGGTGCTTATATAGGCAGTATTTTATAATGTAGCATAAATTTTTATTTATATACCGTGCAAGCCTTTCAGTTTGAGGCGGTTTACAGGAAAAGTGGCTGAAGAGAGTCAGCGAACTACAGCAATGGAGAAAAGACTGAAAATTGTATAGATTGCATAGAAGAAGGTTAAGCAGGGTTTTATAAGGAGGGAGATAAATGAATAGGAATGTTCATAGTCTTAGAGCAACAACTTGGAATACAGAGTGAGAGGGTTGGGTGTCTTTTCAAGGAAAATTTAGGTGGTTCATCCTGTTTGGGGAAGAGGAGCATTTTTAGGAGCTTTCTGAAGTGCATGTAAGAGGTTGATGTTCTGCCCAGTTAGCTCCATTCGAGATCTTTGCAGGCTGCTTGGTAGGGTATGAGTCTGTTACTGAATCTCTTACAGGTGCATCCTTTAATTGAGGGAAAGGCGAAGAATGATTGAGGTCGAGTAGATCATCCGAGTCTGGCGAATTTGAACTGATTGGTGAGGTAGTTGGTCAGTAGACCATACAAAGCTTTGTAGAAGATATATCTGAATTTGAAAGGTACTCGGCTCTCAATTTTCAGCCAATGAAGTTTATGGTAGAAAGGTGTGATGTGACTAAATTTTTCAGGTTGAATATGTGCCTCACTGTGGTGTTTTGGATGATGCTTAGTTTGCGTAGTCCTGCTAGATAGATGAGATGCATTGTGTGTGGGGGGGGGAGGGGGAAGGTGTCATAGGATCACATAAAAATAACCTCATTTAGAATATTGTGTACAATTCTGGAGACCACACCTTCAAAAAGATATAAAAAGGATGGTGTTGGTCCAGAGGAAGGCTACTAAAATGATGTCTTCGTCATAAGGCATATGGGGACAGACTTAAAGATCTCAATCTGTATACTATGGAGGAAAGGCGGGAGAGGGGAGATATGATAGAGACGTATAAATACCTACATGACATAAATGTACATGAGTCGAGTCTCTTTCATTTGAAAGGAATCTCTAGAATAAGAGGGCATAAGATGAAGTTAAGAGGTGATAGACTCAGGAGTAATCTAAGGAAATACTTTTTTACAGAAAGGGTGCTAGATCTGTTCCTGAAATACTTAGGAAACCAACCTATACAATCTTAGTCCTCAACAAACGATCGCTAGAACTATCAATCACTAAGTCTGTACTTTGTTTATTCCATTCAATCTGTAACATTTCTAATCATTGTAAACTGCATAGAACTTCACGGTCCTGCGGTATATAAACTGTTATTATTATTATTATTATTAGATGTGTGGAACAGTCTCCTGGAGGAAATGATGGAGATAGAAGGCTTACAATCTAGTTAAGATAGATATAGGATAAAGGCTTATACATGTTAATTAGGTGAGAAAATATAAGAAACCGGAGGTAGGGGAGTAAAGAAAGAATGGTAACATATGGATGCTTTAAAAGTTGTGTGGGGGTAGGGCAGTTTAAAAAAAAGTGGGTTTACAGCCTGGATTTGAACATCATGAGAAATGGGGACTGATGCTCTGAGTCAGGCAGGATATTCCAGGCATAAGGGCAAGGCAGAAGGGATGGAGTCAGGAGTTGGCAGTAGAAGAGAAGGGCATCAACAAAAGAGACACCTGACAAACAGAGCTTCCCGGGTGGAGTAAAGGGAGAGACAAGGGAGGAGAGATACTGAGGAGTGCTGAATGATTACACTTGTAGGTCAGTTGAAGGAGTTTTAACTGTATGCGGAGAAAGACAGGGAGCCGGTGAAGCGATTTGAGGAGAGAGTTAACTTGAGCATAACGATCTTGGTGGAATACAAGGTACACAGCAGAATTATGAACAGACTGAAGGGGAGAGAGATGGATTAGCGGTAATCCAGGTGAGAGGTGATGCGAGCATGGATGAGGGTTTTGGCAGTGTGCTCATAAAGGAGAGGTCAGATTTTAGCATTGTAGAGAAAGAATAAAAGTTATGTGGTCTGTTGGATATGCGAAGAGAAGGAAAGAGACAAGTCAAAGATGACTCTGAGGTTTTGAACCGATGAGACAGGATGGATAAGAGTGTTATCTACTGAGATAGAGAATAGAGAATGGGGAAAGGGGAGAGGCGGGTTTAAGAGGAAAGGTAAGGAGTTCAGTCTTGGCCATGTTTAATTTTAGATGACAGTGAGACATCCAGGTAACAGGCAAGCTGATACTCAGGCCTGGATTTCCATAGATATTTCAGGCTTTAAGAGGTAGACTTGTGAGTTGTCAATATAGAGGTGGTACTGGAAACTGTGGGAGGAGATTAGGACATTGAAGAAAGAAGTGTAGATGGGGAAAAGGAGATGATCCAGGACAGAGCTATGAGGTATGCCAATGGCAGCAGAATATACAAAACTTTAAAAAACTGTTGAAGCGGCTCCTTTTCTGCGAGATGAAAGATAAGGTTTGAGACTGTGTTATTAATGATAAGGAGAATAAGATAATAAGGTGCTGGCCACCTGTGCATTTTATGGTTTGTACTTCTTGTATTAGGGGAGTTTTTGTATGGGAGGTTTTGTATTGTTGATGGTGTATGTAATGTTTGATGTAATATTATAGTATGTAAGTTTGTAACCTGCCCTGGGTAAGGGCAGGATATAAATGAATAATCAAACAAACTGATAGTAGAATGGCGGAGGAAGAAGATCCTCCAGAGCTTATGCTAAAAGTGTGGTGAGAAAGACAGGAGGAAAACCAAGAGGTAATTTGTCCCTGAAACCCAAATGAGAACAGCGTATCGATGAGTAGGCAGTGATTTACAGTGCCAAAAGCTGCAGATCGATCATGGAAGATAAGGACAGAGTAGAGGACTTTGGATTTGGAGAGCAGCTTCTGTAGAATGAAGAAGGCGAAAACCTGATTGAAGCAGGTCGAGGATAGCTCTAAACGAAAAAAATTCAAGACAGTGGCGGTGAACAGCACATTCAAGTAGCTTTGATAAGAAGGGGAGGAGTGAGATAGGGCGATATTTGAGGAGCAGGTAGAGTCCAGCAATCCTTTATAGGTATAACTTAGATTTCTGCAAAACCTTTGACATGGTTCCTCATAGGAGGCTCTTGAATAAACTTGACGGGCTGAAGTCAGGACCTAAAGTGGTAAACTGGATTAGAAAATGGTTGATGGACAGACTCCAGAGTTTTGTGGTTAATGGAATTCATTCGGAGGAAGGAAAGATGAGTAGTAGAGTGCTTCAAAGATTGGTGTTGGGCCCAATTCTGTTCAATATGTTTGTGAGTGACATTGTCAAAGGGTTAGAAGGTAAGATTTGCCTTTCAGCGTATTATATAAAGGTTTGTAACAGAGTGGACACCCCGAAGGGCATGGAAAACATAAAAAATGATCTGCAAAAGTTAGAATGATCTAACGTCTAGCAGCTAAAATTCAATGCAAAGAAATGCAGAGTGATGCATTTGGGGAGCAGAAATCTGAGGGAGCCGTATGTGCTGGGAGGTGAAAGACTGATATATACAGACAGGGAGAGTTGTGCAGTCGCCTCAAAGTGGATGGAGGAAGTGGTCACATGATTAGAACCTGCTTTTCAGGATGGGGATCTGGAATAGCTTTGCGCTATATGAGATCTTATGATCTGATCCTTGGTTTTTGTATGATGCCCATTTCTCCTTTAGTTTGCAATCACTAAGGATAATAAGATTTTACGAGATTTTTCTATTACGTTGAAAGATCGCTCCCTTTATCCTTTTTGTAAGATTTTGATGTAATGTGGGTAACTAAGAACATAAGAATTGCTGCTGCTGGGTCAGACCAGTGGTCCATTGTGCCCAGCAGTCCGCTCACGTGGCGGCCCCCCAGGTCAAAGACCAGTGCTCTAAATGAATCCAGCCTCACCTGCGTACCTCCCAGTTTAGCAGGAACTTGTCCAACTTCGTCTTGAATCCCTGGAGGGTGTTTTCCCCTATAACAGATTCTGGAAGAGCGTTCCAGTTTTCTACCACTCTCTGGGTGAAGAAGAACTTCCTTAAGTTTCTACAGAATCTATCCCCTTTCAACTTTAGAGAGTGCTGGTTCATTAAAACCTTTTTGAGTGGTGATATTAGAGAAAGAAGCATTATCTATGATCAGTGGATATTGTGTTTTCATGGAAAGTATAGTTGTGAATGAATAATGGAGAATAGAGTTTGCCTAAACATGAGCAAGATACATTTTAGTTTTCCCTGCCAGCACTTCAACCTGAACTGCAGCTTCTTAAAACACCATCAAATTGTTTTCTGACGGTGATGAACAATTTTTGGCATATTGCTATTTTCTCCATTCTTTATGAAATTCAAAGAAATGGAAGCATTACAGAATAGATACAGATGAGATGGGAAGAGAAATTGAATTATATGCTCATTGACGTAAAGTTTACTTCTAGGAACAAAACAGTTTCTTCTTTGGCTTTGAATAGTGGATATTTGTATTTCATGATAGGCCCAAACAGATATTTACCACCCTATACACAAAAGTGGGTGAATCCACCTGTACAGTTTTATGAGGGGGTGCTGAAAAGTTCTCAGCCCAAATAACCTAAATTCTGAGCGTTGTTTTGCCACTGTAGCTGAAAAGAGTGTTATCTTATTTCGTTAAGTGACAATTTGCAAAAACAAAACTCTATCTTTTGATATTGTTTCAGATAATTTATTGAACCATATATATGTCATTCTCTTCTTGATTGGGTTGAGAACTTTTCAGCACCCTCCCTCATAATGCATCAGAGGAACTGGGGACTAAAATTTATCTTTCTTGAAAGCGCTCAGACTTATCTCTGAGAGTTTTATTATGGAGCTCCTCAGGAAAGGAAACCAAAGATGTTTGCTTGACAGCTATTGATAAAAAACATGAGATTTCAGATAATGGGTTTTAATTCAACTACTTCAAGGTAATTTAAAAATTAACCAAATCTAAATGTCTTTGAGGCATGTAGTTGTAATGGAAAACTGCCACTGAGAATGAAAGAACACAGAGATGTTAAGTAATTTTTTAACTTATAGTGAAAATAATGTTGAACATTGTGCAAATAATAGCCAAGGATATGCATGAAAATGCTTTTTTGTGCAAGTAGCTATGTGTTAACTTATCCAGGATTTACTTTTATTCAATTCCTTTATGCGGTGCTATGGCATCAACATGATTTTTTTTTTCTCTCTAGAATTGCTGAATCTGTATATTAAAGGACAGCATATTTCTCTTGCCTTTTTCTTTGGAGCAGTCAGCATTACTGTTGAAGACCATTAAAAGTCAGTAATGTCATCTCCATTTCTGACTCTGGAGCTCTTTCAGAGTTAAGTAACACTGATCTTAATGTGGTCTGACATCAGTTAAAATCAGTGCCAGGATTAGGTAACCACAAGGTCCAGGATGACCGGCATTCAGTATGACTTCAACTTGCTTTTCTGTTTATTTCAAGAAAGTGCAGTGAGTGCAACTATAATAATGAGAACACCTGTGGTTAAAAAAAAAAAAAAGTACTGAATGGTTTTATTATAAGGATGGATTGTTAGATGGGTTTCTGTTGTACAAATTATTTAAACTGATCATTAAAAATCCTAATATTTGTAATTGTTTTTAAGGGCCTGTTTAATAAACCCTTGATGTGTGGTTATCATATGAAAGAGGCTACTGCACAAAATTAGTATAGAATTGTGTGGTAATTTCCTTGTTATTGCATACTAAATTTCATGCCAAGATTTTTTAAAAAACCCCAAAACAAAACAAACCCAGAGAACTTTTAATGTTTTTATTTAATTTTAACAATACTCTGATAATTGTAAACTGTTTAGATATGTTTTTGATAAACTATATCAAAGAACAAATAAACTTGGTAAATTTGGACCTGTGTTGCTCAAAATCTTTATTGTAGTCAAGACTCGACACATACGTGTTTCGGCTGTAAGGCCTGCCTCAGGAGTCTGAGCCACAACACAATATTATATGTTGCTATGGTTCTCTCTTGTTAATATGGTATTTGGATCAGTGTGTAAGCAAGCAATTGAAACTGACAAAATAAACGATAAAAAATGTGTCCGCTAGACCCAGCAGTCTGATGGATTCTCCTATCCTCTAAATCCACTTTCGTTTTAGAGGATTGGAGAATCTGTCAGACTACTCAGTCCAGCGGACACATTCTTTATACACTTCTCCCTCCAAATCCGCGAGGGTTAGGGGCAGAGCCGACCCGCGAATATGGAAAATTTGCAAATAACTTTTTGGGCTGACTCTGACCCGCCCCCGCCTCCCTCCTTCCTCCCTCCTGCGTCCCGAGCCTCCCCAAACCTTACCTGGTGGTCTAGCAGTGATGCAGGGCAGAAGAGATCTTCCTTCGCTCCTGCCCCGTGCAGAGCCATCACAAAAAATGGCTGCTGTGAGTTATCCTGCCGTGTCGTGCATCATCACTAGACCACCAGGTAAGGTCTGGGAAGGTCTGGGAATCAGTGAAAGGAAAATGGAAAAACTAGAGGTTACAGGGTGGCAGGCTTAGGAGTAATGTTAGGAAATTATTTTTCACAGAGAGGGTGTTAGATGTCTGGAAAGCCATCCCGAGGGAGATGGTGGAGAAGAAAATGGTGACGGAATTCAAAAAACGCTTGGGATGAACACAGAAAATGAATGGTATTAAACAAATTAAGGCCATAGCTAGATTAAAAAAAATATTCAGGTACCCAAAGACACAAATAGCAAAATACTCATGTACCCGAATATACCTCTGCCTGCATAGCATCACCAGAAAAGAAGGCAAATAAAGAGGAAAAAGTACCCCCGGAACCCCAACAAGGTGATGGGGGAGGCCTCTCAGAGAGCAGAAGGGCAGAGAAAGGCAGGATAGAAAACAAAAGTGAAGCAGAAGGATTAAATAAGACCAAAAAAACGTTCTCAAAGGCCACAATAGGCCTTCCAAGTATTCTTGGTGCAATAACTGGGACCTTCCTGTTTCTCACATCTATACCTATTTACAGATTAAACACTATTTTTTTTTTTTTTTAATCGTCTATTTGTACGTCCAGGCTATTGTTTGTCCAGATCACCAGTACCACATTTTCGACTAAAATTTCATCCAAGTCCCAAATGCCCAGAACAAGACCATTTGAATGCACGAGGGGCCAATCTTGTAATGGATTGGCCATATAGACATGGCAACAGAGAGAGGCATATAAAGTATGGTTGGCTATAAAATAAACCAGGTGTATACCTGGCAGGGCCTCCGCGTGTGCGGATCACCGGACTTGATGGACCGAAGGTCTGATCCGGAGATGGCGCTTCTTATGTTCTTATGTTCTTAGGGCATTGCTGTTGCAGCGAGGCCATTCCTTAGGGCATGGCAGGGACCAGCACACAACCACAATATAGCCCCGGCGTGCTTCCCCAAAAGAGAGGAAGTCCCTGTTGTGGAGAGCTTACCCAGTGTATACTTGTCAGGATAATACAAATTTATCATTCAGTTTCGATAGGCAATACAAAAGAAAAAGAGTCCAAAGGTATAAACAACAATTCTGACAAAAAGAAAAAACAATGTTCCACTCACCAGCCTGGTCTGGTCAACTGGCCTAACCATGAAAGACCAGGTGGACTCTTTGGTCAGAAAGGGTTTTTTTACTCTCTGGAAGCTTAGAACATATTTTGATGCTTCATCATTCAGTATTATGGTACAATCTCTTATACTAAGCCAACTTGACTATTGCAATATCGCCTATCTGGCAATTACCCAGAAGAACTTGCAGTGATTACAACTGGTACAAAATGCAGCAGTCAGGCTGAATTTTGAGCTGAAGAAGTTCGATCATGTAATTCCTTCCTACCGACTCCTGCACTGGCTGCCGATGGAGGCACGTGTGAAGTTTAAGTTTGGATGTTTCTGCTTTAAGGTACTTTTTGGCCTAGCCCCCAGATATATAACTGACCTTTTCTCTTTTTCAACCAATCAACATATGAGAAGCTCAAACTTCAATTTTGTCTACCCACTGGTCAGAGGATATAAATTTAAAAGACATCATCAACATCTCTTCGCTTATCAGGCAGCATTATGGGGTAAAGATCTGAAACAATTACTCATGCTTGCGAAATTACTTATGGGTAATTTAGGAAACACCTAAAAACATATTTGTTCCTAAAATACATAGGTAGTTGCACTGCACAATTTTTCCCCACAATAACTGACCGCTAAACTTTAACTCTGTTAGTACTACTCAATCTGTAACATTTTTTTATCATTGTAAACCACATAGAACTTCATGGTCGTGCGGTATATAAACTGTTATTATTACTATTATTATAACTCCTGAGTGTCCAGTTCATGTCCCAGGTAAGTCCTATTACTTTGTCAGCCACAACAACAGCATAGATCACTAGTTCAGCATTATTCAGTCCTTTAGCACAACAGAAAAAACAAAACAAAACATATAATTTCCAACATTGAGGATCTTCGCTCCTTCCAATGTGCTAAGGAGCACAAGATTGGTGGATTCTTCAAATCAGTACTTTGCGAATACAAAACGTAAAAGAAACCCACAAAACCCTCCACAAAAATCCTGCCCCCAACCTTAAGGTCATCTTTAGCTCCAGAAAGGACAAAACCACCTGTCCAGGAAACCACAGGCTTAGCTCTGCCGATCTGCAGCAGAGCCCCTGTTTGCAGCGGTAGCCATCTTGTAACAAAAAAAAAAACTTTCAAAGAAAACACAATTCACTAGCAGTTTTTCTTTTCAGCAATCCTAGTCAATTCGCCACCCAATAGTGGCACTTCCAGCCACAAAACTTTCCTGGAGGCAAGTAGTTACCCAAACAGTAAAGCAACAAAACTGATGCAGAAAAAAAAAACTTTGTCAAAACAAACAGCCAATTTAACTTACTTCCATTGCCTCTGTCAATGGAAGCTCAGGCAGGGCATTCTACTCCATGGCTTCAGGTTCCTGGTTATCCTGGAAATCCTCCTCTGCCTCTGAGGTCTGTATTTCAACATCCTCCGGTGGTTGAGATGGTGGACTGCCTTCTTCTCTGTGACAACCAGCTCTCTAAATGTTGCAGAGCTGTGGAGCCATGCCCAGTCCTCCATGGGGGGGATGGGCTGTGTTCAACTCTGGCTGCCTCTCAGCCTGTTTGGCCGGCAATTTCAACATGGATGCCCTTAAAGGGGCCAAACCTGATTTTCCTAGGCTGTGACTGGAGTTCTGTCGGAGCTCAGTCTGATCTTCATATTCCTGGTCTTGGCCTGCAGGGACATACTGATCAGCCCTAACCAGCTTAACCGGGTGGTTTCTGGGGTTCCTAACTGGCACAAGACTGGTACGGGAGTCGGACATGTGACACTGTGAACTTCACAAAAAGGGTGCCACATAAATATCTCACCAGAACTCCCTTATGGTGAGCCTCCCAAAACCCACTATACCCACCTGTCTACAACCCCAATAGCCCTTATGACTGGAGGTGGCACCTATCTGGCAGTAGAGTAGGGTTTGGTAGGTGCACATATTCTACCATAAATGTAGTGGTTAGAGTGGATTAAGGGCCTGGGTTCTCCTCTCTTTGGTTCACTAGCCCACCCCCCTGGCTATCTAAGACACCTGTTTGCAGCTCTACTAGGCTTTCCTATACTAGATGCTGGTGTTCTGGAGACAGGTATGTACTTTTTTATTTGATCTTTGTGGAGGGGCAGGGGGTCAGTGAACACTGGGGGAGTGTGTGTGGGTCTTTACTTTGTTTTTGCAGTGGTTACCTGGTCACTTTGTATACCTTTTTGGTACTTAAACCTGTTTTTACATCGTCTAACTCACAATGTTTAAGTTTTGTCCAGGATGACTAAGAAAACATTTGATTATCCCTGCAGGACAACTAAATCTAGGTCTTCCCCCATCCCGCCCACATACTGCCCTAACTGCTCCTCCAGATAAGCCCCTTTTAGCTCTGGGTGCACAGCGGCATTCAGAGTCCTAAAAAGTCCTGCAATACGTCCAGAAAATCAGTTTGAATTATCAACACTTGGACAACCCGTCTTTTAGGTCATCCAGATGCCGACTTGGGCGGGTTTTTAGACGTGTTTACGTTTTGATTATGAGCCCCATAGCTGTTTTTGTGTGATAGTCATTCCGAAGAGCACCGACTCAAGCTAACATTTTACCGCCTGTTAAAACCCGCATCAGGCGACTAAGAGGGGAATTCATCAATGCGCGCTACCGTTAAGATGGGTCCCATTTTATCCAATGAAACCTTGTGCTAAAATAGAACAACTTGTGGTAAAATAACCTGTCTTAACAGCAGCGCACGTTGATGAATTGTCCCCTAAGTGCACTTTATTAAACATTCCCCATGTGTACTATTTTCCATGAAACAATACCAACAACAACAAAAAATCTGGTAGAAATATCTAAAGGCATTTCGTACTCATGCAAATTTGCTAAATGAATTTAAGCCTCCTTTTATTGTATGTAAGGGCACTGTTCCCTTTAAGCTGAGCAGGAGTCCTGCCAGCGTGTGTGTGTGAATAGGGGGAGAGTTGTTTCACTTGCACATTTCCAATATGTAGTGAGGGACAGGCAAGCTCAGAAGAACTCCAGGGAACCTGCCTTTCCTAGTGATTGAAAACACAATATTGATAAATAAACCAAAGAAAAGAAGAGATATGATGGGGGTGGGGGGTTGGAGGGAGGGAATAAATATTGATAGTGATATTTGGGTAACTTTATTCTTTATTTGTATTGTATAGTAGGATATATTATGGTATTATTATATGCAAGAAAATGAAATTATTGAATTATTAAATGATATTTATGTTATCTGTATAGATAATAGTGGAATATGTGGAATATATTTTGTTCTTTCATATGTATGACACTGTTTTTGATTAAAAATCAATAAAGAATTAAAAAAAAAAAAAAAAAAGTAAACACAATATTGAAGCACCACTGCCCCACTGGCAGCAAAGCAGTTGGTGGACTCCTGCTCAGCTTAGTGCATCGTTATATGAATCCGTTAATGTGCAGAGAGACACAATGCAGGTATATTTTTCACTGTTTGCTGTAGAAGTTTCAGGCTGCCTGTAACTTTTGGAATTCAACTCCACTGAGCAATTAACAAATGAAAATGAAAGAAATTCTCTATTCCCTTAATAGCAAGTATTGTAAAATATGTGTATTTTTTTTCTTAAATCTTCAAAATTGGTAGTGCTCCAGATCTGCAATTGCCGCTGGGAAAATAGTCGTCTGGAAGATGGACTTTCAGCTTTTGAAATGGTTTAAAGATTGATGGTATTGGAACAGAAATTATCATAATTAATAATTGCAAATGTAGCTGTATATTCCTACTGATCTCAGTTTGTTGTATTTTTCTATATAAAGAACACTGCATGATTTGACTGAATAATGTAGAGCAGTAATTGAAGCAAAGTGATTATGCTGACACGATAAATCACAACACAAGAAGTTTATGAAGGATGATAGAGCCCTGAGAGGAGATTTGTACCCTGAAATTTATTTTTCATCAAGTGTGGCAAATGGATTCAGTTTGCATAATTTTAGAGCTACAGTAAGTACTTAATCTGAAGCAAAGAAAACCATGTTGCTAAGGTTTCTTCTGCAACAAAAGTGGGGTTTTGGGCAACCATGATATATCCATTCCATAGATGCCTGGTACGAGGGGGTGCTGAAAAGTTCTCAGCCCAAACAAGAAGAGAATGACATGGATATGGTTCAATCAATGATCTAAAACATAGATGTCAAAAACATAGAATTTTGTTTCTGCAAACTTGCACCTAACAAATAAGATGACACTCTTTTCAGCTACAATGACAAGATAACACTCAGAATTTAGTAAGTTGATTGGTTGGGCTGAGAACTTTTCAGAACACCCTTATACTCTTTGGGATTCTGCCAGGTACTTGTAACCTAGATTGATCACACAGTTGGAGACAGGAGACTGGGCTAGATGGACCATTGGTCTGACCCAGTATGGCTATTCTTATGTTCTTATGTGAGCCAAGATTAGAACAATCAAGCCATTGTGACATCACTGATGAGGTTGGCTCTTGGGCATTGATGGAATGAGGCATTATGACATCACAATCTCAGCTCTAGAATATTGCTGTAAGGGGGTGCTGAAAAGTTCTCAGCTCAACCAAGAAGAGAATGACGTGGATATGGTTCAATCAATGATCTGAAACAATGTCAACACATAGAATTTTGTTTCTGAAAATTGGCACTTAACAAAATAACATTCTTTTCAACTACAGTGGCAAAATAACACTTGGGAATTAGGAAGTTGGTTGGTTGGGTTGAAAAGTTTCAGCACCCCCTCATACATAAAAGGGCAATTTTCATAGCCATTTCCATTAGTAAAACATGCCTTGCCTCTCTAAATTATTCATTTACTCTAAAATTGCTTTTCTTACCCCCTTTTTCAAAACTGCAAAAGCGTTTTTTAGTGCGGGCTGGCACACTGGATACTCTGCACTGCTCCCAACGCTCATATAGTTCCTATGAGCATCCGGAGCAACACAGAGCATTCAATGCACTGGCCTGCACTAAAGAATGCTTTCAAAGTTTTGTAAAAGGGGGATTAATGCAGCAAAAAATTTGTACTGTGTTCTATGCATAGACCTTTTGCAAAAAGAGGGCACATTTCTGGGAGAAAGGGAATGTTTTGGTTAAAGAAGGAAAATGCTAAATTCAGACTCTGAGATACTTTATTTTAATAAATACTAACCCCCTCTTTTACTAAGGTGCACTATGCTTTTTAGCGCATGCTAAACACACGCTAAACGCTAACACGTGCATATTATCCTATGGACGTGTTGGGGTTAGCACATGTGTTGATTTAGCGCACTAAACATGCTCTAAAACGCTTAGTACATCTTAGTAAAAGAGGGCCTATGATTTAGAATATTTTTGTTGTTTTAATGCTTTTGTGTGGGGTTTGGGGTATTTTTTTAGTATCTTTCCAAAATTATCACAATACAGAAAATTGTGACAATAGAAAATAGGACAAAGGAAATAAAATACAAGGGGTTGCTGAAAAGTTCTCAGCCCATGAAACTTATAAGTTATTCCACACTTTTCTTGACACTTTTTGTTTCAGTGATATGAAGTGAAACCAAAAGTGTCAATAAAAGTGTGGAATAACTTGTAAATTTTATGGCTCCACATCAATCTCGTCTTGGTTGGGCTGAGAACTTTTCAGTGGCCCCTCATACTGTAATGCCTCATTTCACCAATGCCTAAGAGCCAAACTCATCGGTGATGTCACAGTAGCTTGGTTTCCCTATACTTGTGTCCATTCGCAAGATGCATTTGCCAGAGTCGGGGAGTAGCAAAGAGTTATGCAATATTGAGTGACGGTTCCTGCATAGCTAACTGAGCACCTAAATAGTATCCTGACTTTGTCCAATTAACTATGTGGTTGCTGAACTGAATATTAGCCAATACCCAAATAACTTCAGGGTATCGTCTGAAGTTGCCTGTGCTCTCCTCTCCCTCCTCCTCTGACAAACAGCAGCCCCCTTCTTCCTTCCCTCCCCCTAAATAGCAAGGTCCCCCTTCTAACTTCCCCTCAATGAACAAGGCCCTCCTTCTTTTCCCTCTCCCCTCAACAATCACTTGTTCATTCCCACACCCGAACAAGGTCCCCCTTTTCTCAACCCCCCCTCGGTGTTCAAGGCTCCCCTTCTTCTCTCCCCTCCCCCAAACAAGACCCACATTTGCTCCATCTCCCATCAGCAAACAGTGTTTTGTGGCTATTTCATAACTTGAAAAGAATGTGATTATCACATACTTCTATGCCTTCTTATTTTATATTTTAAATTAAGCATGCTAAAGTTCTTGTAATCATCAGTCTCGTTTAATTGCATTTCAGAGCAAAATGTTATTTAAATATGTGTATGTTTTGATATTTTTGTTAAAGCTAATGACATAACTTCAGCATCTTCTTTTTTGGTTTTACAGTATATTAAAGACTATTTTGCAATTATAGTTTCTCAACTACATTTTATAACAGCATTGGCTGTCATCAGTAGACTACATTTTGTCCTTAATTGGAGAAAGTGAAAGAAATGTGATTAAAAAATAAAAAATAAAATAAATGAACATGTTGAAATGCTATATTAACATTTATTTGCTTTATGCGTACATTGAACTGAAAAATGCCCCCCCCCATCCGATTTTCCCTTTTATTCCATATATGCCACATTGAATGGTTCTGATCTTTAAACAAAATGTATTATAAGACAAAGGAAACCTGAGTAAATACATATTAACACACCAACCAGTATTCAACCAGTGGTGCACAGCATTTTTTTTTTGTCTGCTACCAGTACTAAAACTTCAATGCTAGGTTGAAAGGACCACTTTAGATTTGGGTGCATAGACGAAACTGCGAGAGACAAAGCCGTGCGAACAATGGAGCACTGACAATCGCGTGCAGGATGTCTGCGTGCTGGATTTAAATAGTATCTTAAAGTGCTCAGGGGGGGTTGCGCGGGGAAACCCCCCCCCCACACACACACACACTTTACTTAGAACCGTTGGTAGGGGGGTTGGGGGAACACCCCATTATAGAGGAAACAGCCTTTTTCCCTGGCAACGTCATTTTGAATATCAGCCAGACAGCTTTTAAATTATTACTTAAGGAACAAAATTATTCGATGCCCATATCACCTATTTGGAAACTTGTACTCTATCTATATAAGTAATAATTAAAACTGAAACCCTTCAAGTTCATATAATTTAATTGGCTTAATCAGCACTGATAATTGAAAATACCATTGAAAACCAATTAAAACATGATTTAAAAAATTAATTTGTCAGTAGGCACCTAACTCAGTAGCTACCTACCACTTTGAAGTAGGCGTCTACACCGAGGTACCTTCCAGCAAGTAGGCATCATTACAGCAGATTCAGGTCAGAGTTTGGATGCCTACTTTAGTCACACTATTTAGGACAAGAAAACCCTAGCCTAAATGTCAATCTAAGGATTCAACATCTACCATTGCCTAAGATCACTTAAGCACCACTAGACGCGATTCTATAAACGGTGCCTAGCAGATGATTGACAACTGAACTGAATGACATCTAGGAGTTAGTTGTCGTGTATAGAATAAAGGCCTTTAACTTTTTACAGCACAGCACAGTAGGTGTTCTCCTAGTATTGGTATTTAAGGAGTTTTGTGTTTTCTGCTGTGCGTATATGCAAACATGCATATGTGACACTATTCTAACCATTTACAGTAGATTCTCAGTTAATCGGCACCCATGGGGATTGATAGATACCGGATAAATGTAGTTTCTGGTTGCTTGAGAGTTACTATTAAAAACAGGTCTAACTAATACTATACCTCATACTATGTCATACCATAAACTGTTCCTGACAAACTACCGGACATGTGGTAGGCAATGCATGGGCATACTCAGGTGTGGTTTGCCAAATTTACACTTAAATTTCCACCAGAAGTTGATTTTATTTTCATTTTTATTTAAAGTATTACAGTATTTCTTTGATTTTTTTCTGGTTGCTTGAGGTTCTGGTTGCTTGAGGTCCAGATAATAGGCTACTGTACATATATATTAGCTGTGTAAAGTTACTGCTTTATTTATAAAATTGCCTCCTTAAAGTGATTAGAGTCCAAAGTAACATAAATTTATAACAATAGAAAAATAAATAAATATAAAAATCCATCTTGAATTACAAATGGTTAAAATCCCATCAACATAAAACAAGAGCCTTCATGAATTTGTTTAAGGGATACTTGAAATAGAGATGACTAACTCTGGGCCATTAGTCAATATGCCTAAAAGATCTACTCTATCATCACAACTGACAGTTTTAGAAGAGACCTAGATGTTAAAAAAAAAAACACCAAAAAAACTGGGCCCTCAAAGATTGGAGAGAACTATGGGTAATTTATAATTTTGATCCAGAAAGTAAAAGGACATGTCAATGTAATACAGAATAGTTTAATACTGCTGTTTGCTGCTATAATATTAAATTTTGTATATTGTGTTAACAGTATAATAGGGACAGATAATTTTTATCTATTTTTTATGTATTCATGAGAGCTTGATGGAACCCAGAATGTTCTGTTGGCAGTTTTCACATCACACTTACCGGTAGACTGAACATTTTTTTTCAAGCATTTTAATACCATGTAACATATCCAGTTCAATTCTGTGCATATCCTACTGTGAAAATTGGAAAGGCTGAATAAAAATCTTCCCATTATCTGAAGCACAGGTTTCTTAATGATGTTGAAGAACCTTTAACCATGGAAAGAGCACAGTCAGCCACTGCAATAATACAGTCTCAAACAGACATAACAAATGAACTTCAGATTGAACTAAATGAGATACAGTCACCATAATGAACTAGTACCTTTAGTAATTAGCTAGAGCAACGCCGATCTCTGTTTCACTGTTTGACTTTCTCAGAAATCTAAATTATACTTAGTGTATTGATTCTTACTGAAAGCTCAGAGTTTATTCCATTTTCAATTGCATCTTTGTTTTCTGTTCTGGCCAGTTTTTATTTAACTGTAAGAGATATTGTACCTTCTGAACTTAAACTTAATTGGGAGTATTTGTTTATTTTGTTGCCTGTAGACTCTTTCTGGCTGATATTCAAAGCAATTTAGGCAGTCAGGAGAGGCTTTTGCCCATTTAAATTGCTTGTCCAAGGGCAGAGTTGGCACTTCTGTGGTTAGGTGTCAATATTCTGCATTCAGAAAATTGCCATGTTTCTTGAAACATTGACTAAAGCGTGATATGCTGAGACTAGAGTAGATGCTTTTTGTGTGGCAGGTGTTAAAAATGTGGAACGCATTGATGGGGAAATTACGCTTATGTGCTGACATTGAAATTTAAAAAAAAAAAAAACTATAGAAAACGTAGCTATTTGTATCTGCTTTCATGTAAGGAAAGATTTCTATTTGTACGCAAGAGACGTCACGAAGAGTCAGCTTTTTGTAATGTTTATGTTACGTATGTTTTATATGGAACCCATCTAGATATAGAAGGTATATAAATTTTAAAAATAAATAAATATATAAAATAAGATAATGGCATAAACTGGGCCGCATTAATAGCATGCGTTAAATGCTAACACGTCCATAGAATATAATGGACACGTTAGCATTTAGCGCGTGGTAAATCAGCTAGTGTGCCTTAGTAATAGGACCCCTACATGGCTGGGAGGGTGTAGATGGGCTGGAGTAAGTCTTAACAGAGATTTTGGCAGTTGGAACCCAAGCACAGTACCGGGTAAAGCTTTGGATTCTTGCCCAGAAATAGCTAAGAAGAAAAATTTAAAAAAATAAAATAAAATAAAAATTTAAATTGAATCAGGTTGGGCAGACTGGATGGACCATTCGGGTCTTTATCTGCCGTCATCTACTATGTTACTATGTTACATGTGGTGAAAGACTGAAGACTGAATTTTGCACATAACCACATAAGCTTTAGTAGCTGGTCTATAACTGGATATTCAATGCCAGTGCCTGAACATGGCCCAGCATTGAACATCCGGGAATATAGCCAATGGCTGGCATAAAAATTCTGACCACCGATGGCTAAACATTGGCCAGTTTGTTCTTTTCCCAGCTGGGCTTAATTCATCCATCGTTATTTTGGGCTTCTTGCAGATACCATTTGACTCAAGGAACAGGAATCAGAAGGAATCACAGCAGATCCCAAACAAATCCCCCTTAATGTCAGACACCCTCCCCTCGCCCATTTTCTGGATTTAACAAAGCAAAGCTGATCCCCTATAAGGCAGGTCAAGATAAGTAAAGGATAACCACTAGGGTCTCAGGGCCAACCATTTGGACACTTGGACAAACACAAACCGGCCGATATTCCGCATTATTTGACTGGTCAGGAACAGCTCCGGCAGGCCAAATAAGACATAGCCAGCTATCTGCTGATATTCAGTAAAATATCTGTAGCAATTGCATTATCCCATTCTACTGACCCTATAATACACAAAACTTTCAAAAAAGAAAATTCCCTGTTCAAACTTATATAGTCTTATATGTCTGTTATTTTCTCTGTTATATGTCTGATATTTTGATACCTTTTCGCTCATTGGGTCACATTTTATTTTCTTTGATGTTTCTAGAGGGACATAAACAGAGTAGAGGATAGGTATCAAAAAGATATAAACAGGGTGGATTCAGTCTGGAGGGTGGCTACTGAAATGGTTAGTGGCCTTTGTCATAAATCATATGGAACAGACTTAAATATTTCAATAGCAGGAGAGTGTAGATAAGATAGAGTCTAAATACCTACATTGCATAAATGCGCATGAGTTTCTTGAAAGGAACCTCTGGAAAGAGGGGGCCTAGGATGGAGGTGAATGGGAATAAACTCAGAAGTTACCTCAGAAAACACTTCTTCATAGAAAGGGTTAAATTGTGCGCACAAATTGACTGTGCACACCAATTTACATGCACAACTTATGGGGCTATTTACAGAATTGGGGCTAACTGAAGGAGCCTACAGGGGAACCTATTCAAACAAGGAAGGCTAGTTGCCCACTTGTCAGGGAGATGGGGGCCATAGACAAAGACTTGCAGTATGTGTTTCCTGACTATAATTCAGCGGGGACCCACATAAGAACCAGCAGTCAGACACAATCTGGTCAGCTGCCAATATTCAATGTTGCTGCCCAAAATGGTCAGCATTTTAAAAAACTGCTGACCACCACTGGCTGAATATTGTCCAGTTAGCATGCATTTGAAATAACTCAATGAAGACTCGGGTTAGTCTTGAATCTAAATCAAGTTTTCAAGTTTTTATTAGGATTTTATATACCGCCTATCAAAGTTATCTAAGCGGTTTTAACAATCAGGTACTCAAGCATTTTCCCTATCTGTCCCGGTGGGCTCACAATCCATCTAATGTACCTGGAGCTATGGAGGATTAAGTGACTTGCCCAGGGTCACAAGGAGCAGCGCAGGGTTTGAACCCACAACCCCAGGGTTCTGAGGCTGTAGGAGAAGAGTTAAAATGCAGCGTTCAGTTATTGTGTGAAGGATCCTTGGGATTGATCACAAAATGATGAAGCTTTGTGCTGGAAAAGTGAAAAATAACTAAAGCTTTCTTGAGTTACTTAATATCCTGCACTGTTCTTGTTACGCTGCCCCATGAATAAAACCTTGTTTGAAAATCCAGATCTAAATATGGCTAAAACCAACAGGTGTCCCTCAACCTAATACCAACACGTTTCAAAGCAGATGTTGGCACCTACTTTTCTTGAAAACTGGTACAAAATTTACAGGTGAAAACTCCACGTGAACGTTGTCCTTAATAAGTCATATACTGTATATGCAAAAGGGAAATACTACAGTTTAGCACCACATAGCAAGGGTTGGCAGCTCCGTTGGGTTTTCAAGATTTCCACACTGAATATGAACGAGATCTATTTACATAAGATTGAAGCAGTACATGCAAATCAACTTCATGCATATTCAGTGTGGAAATCTTGGAAACCCGACTGGACTGTGTTTGCCCACCCTTAATGTAAGCTGTCCCCGGAAGACATGTGTGAACTAAATGAAGTTATCCTCTTGAATTTAAGAATTCAGTGTGATATTAAACTAATGCAAAGCTTTATAGATCTAAAATATCAGATTGACTATATTACTAAATAGTTTTTATACTTAGAGACAACTTATTTTGTAGGCTGGTTCTTGTCTAAAAAATACATATTCTGATACAATAATCCTACATTTTAGTTATGATATCTAACTGGCTGCCACATGTTTATTAAAATACTGTTATTCTACTTCAATTAATATCCCTCTGAAAATTATTTGCACATTCTTGTAAGCTTTGCAAAACAGAATCAAACCTTTATTCAAATTTAAGACTTTAGAAATCATGACTTGGAATATTTTTATGTTCTCGAAATGCTATTGTCATTATTATTCTAAAAAACAGGGAAATTAAAATGTTAATAAACCTGAAAAAATTGCTTTTCATGTTCTGACATCAAAATCATACAGCTTCTAAAAGATTGCATTAAAATGTACACAGTGGGGCTTATATTCAAAGCACTTACCCCTTCTTTTACAAAGGTGCGCTAAGCTTTTTAGCGTGTGCTAAACACGTTAAACGCTAATGCATGCATGTTATCCTATGGATGCGTTAGCGGTTAGAGCACGTGTTGATTTAGTGTTCGCTAAATCCGCGCTAAAACGCTTAGCTCACCTTTGTAAAAGAGGGCCTTAGACACACAGGCATAGATTCTGTAAAGTGCGCCTAACTTTAGACATGCTATAGGTGTCCAATTTAAGTGGATAATGAGCGATTTAAGGGTCTTAACAAGCGTTAATTGGAACTTAGACGGACGTAGGCGTCCTTAGAGCACAGATGCGAGCTAGGCACAGATCTAGGGAATAGTTGTGTCTAATTTGTTTACGTGGGCGTAACATGGGCGTGGTTAAGGCACCACATAGATGCTAGTTAGGCAACAGAGAGCGTCTAAGCAGTGTGGAAAATGTAAGAAAAGCTGGTCTAAGTGTAATTTTTGCTTCATTTCAATGGAGCTTGATAGGCATAAGTTAGGCTAAAGTTAGGCTTAAGTTAAGCATAAGTTAGGCTTAAGTTAGGCATACGATAAGCTTAAGTTAGGCTTAAGTTAGGCATGTTAGGCTAAAGTTAGGCTTAAGTTAGGCATAAGTTAGGCTTAAGTTAGGCTTCAGATAGGCTTACTTTCAAAATTTCAACTTTCTGGCTGATGAATGGCATGTGAGCTTGCTCCGCCCCTGCACCTCATCAAACACTGGGCTCTGCTTAATGCGAAGGAAAAGCTGGTCTAAGTATAGTTTTTGCTTCATTTCAATGGAGTTTCAGCTTTCTTAGTCGGAGACTTCCTATAGACACAGATTAGGCGTGCTTTCAGCTTTCGCAATGATATTTCCTATAGTAAGTTTGAATATGTTTTTTTTTTTCTTCTTTTTCCCTCCTAATAGATTTAATAAGCTACCATATCAACATAAACATATTGCATGGAAAACATATTACTTTTCTGCTCAAACAGTAATATGATTTACTCATTACACCACCTTTGGCTTTCCTGCTTAAAAAGAACCCCCTTTTTTCTCAACAGTGGTGCAATCAGCTCTTTCTTGAAAGCAAAGAAAGAACATGAAAAACATATCATTATTGCACACATTATTTCATTTCTCAGCGCTTAAAAAGAGAAAAACCAGATACAGACCTTAACATGCATTTTCCCTCATTGCAAAATGGAGCTCTTCAGCTTCACAAAGCTAACCTCATTGTGAGATCATCAAGCTGCACCTTCAAGGTAGTTTGCCACAATTAAAAGATGTGGTGGGTATTGAACTCACAACCTCTATATCAGCTTCTACTCAGGTGGATCTCAGTGCCCTTTCATATAATAGTTGACTGACCTGCATATATATCATTTGATTAGCTATCCTATCACAATCACCACAAAGAAAGCATTTCTGGCTCACCAGAATAATGTGCTTTGTTGTATTTTGTCCATTTCAAACTTCCTGGTTCAAATCCAAACTTCCTATTAGATGTCATAAAAGGGTCTAGAAGGTGGACTTTGCCATTTTTAGCAGAACATTTCCCTTTCTAGGCAAACTTATTTTCTCCTTCCCATGGTTAGGACATCCTAAACTGTCATGGGAGGAAACATCTCCTCTGACAGAAAGATGCCATTTATGGCTTACCAGGTTAATGCACCTAGTTGCACCTTGTCCTTCTTCTGAAGCCCCCTGGTTCAAATCCCACCCTCACCTTTACTCATTTGAACAGCATCCTAACAGCTCTCATGTTTATGAACAACTTGAAAAACTGAAGGTGGACAAAGCAATGGGACCAGACGGGATCCATCCCAGGATACTATGGGAGCTCAGAGAGGTTCTGGTGAGTCCTATTAAAGACTTGTTCAACAAATATTTAATAGGGAGTGATTCCTGGGGATTGGAGGACAGCGGATGTGGTCCCTATTCACAAAAGTGGTCACAGGGATGAAGCAGGAAACTACAGGCCAGTGAGCCTCACTTTAGTTGTTGGAAAAATAATGGAAGTGTTGCTGAAAGAAAGGATAGTGTACTTCCTTGAATCTAATGGGTTACAGGATCCGAGGTAACATGGCTTTACAAAAGGTAAATTGTGCCAAATGAACCTGATTGAATTTTTCATTGGGTGACCAGAGAGCTGGATCAAGGACATATGCTAGATGTAATTTACTTAGATTTCAGCAAAGCCTTTGACACAGTTCCTCATAGGAGACGGAAGGGCTGAAGTTAGGACCCAAAATGGTGAACTGGGTTTGAAACTGGCTGTCGGACAGACGCTAGAGGGTGGTGGTTAATGGAAGTCGATCGGAGGAAGGAAAGGTGAGTAGTGGAGTCCCTCAGGGTTCGGTGCTGGGGCCGATCCTGTTCAATATGTTTGTGAGTGACATTGCTGAAGGGTTAGAAGGAAAAGTATGCCTTTTTGCAGATGATACCAAGATTTGTAACAGAGTAGACACCGAAGAGGGAGTGGAAAATATGAGAAAGGATCTGCAAAAGTTAGAAGAATGGTCTAATGCCTGGCAACTAAAATTCAATGCAAAGAAATGCAGAGTAATGTATTTGGGGATTAATAATCGTAAGGAGGTGAGAAGCTGATATGCACGGACGGGGAGAGGGACCCTGGGGTGATAGTGTCCGAAGTTCTAAAGGCAAAAAAACAGTGTGACAAGGCAGTGGCTGCTGCCAGAAGGATGCTGGGCTGTATAAAGAGAGGCGTAGCCAGTAGAAGGAAGAAGGTGTTGATGCCCCTGTACAGGTCATTGGTGAGGCCCCAGTTGGAGTATTGTGTTCAGTTTTGGAGACCATATCAGGCGAAGGACATAAGAAGACTTGAGGTGGTTCGTAGGAGGGTGATGAACATGATAGGAGGCTTGTGCCAGAAGACGTATGAGGAGAGACTGGAAACCCTGAATATGTGTACCCTAGAGGAAAGGAGGGACAGGGGAGATATGATTCAGACATTCAAATACTTGAAGGGTATTAACGTAGAACAAAATCTTTTCCAGAGAAAGGAAAATGGTAAAACCAGAGGACATAATTTGAGGTTGAGGGGTGGTAGATTCAAAGGCAATGTTAGGAAATTCTACTTTACGGAGAGGGTGGTGGATGCCTGGAATGCGCTCCCGAGAGACGTGGTGGAGAGTAAAACTGTGTCTGAGTTCAAAGAAGAGTGGGATGAACACAGAGGATCTAGAATCAGAAAATAATATCAAATGTTGAACTAAGGCCAGTACTGGACAGACTTGCACGGTCTATGTCTGTGTATGGCCATTTGGAGGGGGATGGGCTGGGGAGGGCTTCAGTGTCTGAGAGGGTGTAGATGGGCTGGAGTAGGTTTTAACAGAGATTTCGGCAGTTGGAACCCAAGCACAGTACCGGGTAGAGCTTTGGATTCTTGCCCTGAAATAGCTATGAAAAAAATTTAAAAATTTAAATTGAATCAGGTTGGGCAGACTGGATGGACCATTTGGGTCTTTATCTGTTGTCATCTACTATGTTACTATGTTTAAATGGTGGACTTTGCTGTTTTTCATCAGCATTCTGCAGTTTGCAGGCACAGGTGCATCAGATACATTCATCTTCTCTCTGCTATAAGCCATTGTGGTAGGAATGGATTTCTTTCTATGCAATATTTGCACAGGGCAACAGATAGAAGTGTTTACTAAAACTTCAGAGGGCTTGGACAGGTATTGAAGGAAGGTACATGTTTTTGAGATGTACCCTAGAGACATTCCTGTTAGTATATTCAGCTTGGTTGTTTGTGGTTTCATGCTTGAGGAGTGTGTGTTGGGGTGGGGGAGGTGGGTTTAGGAAGAAAGAACAGGCTGCTTTAGACATCTGAGAATTGCTAAAGATCATTTTAAAGATCAACTCAAATGTTTAAGCAAAGGAATGGCCAAAGAGTTTGAAGGTTTTTTGGTAGAAAAATGAATATGAAATATTTGCTAACCACACTCAAGACTTGAACCCATGACCTATGGAAGATAAAAGTAGCCCCTTAAGGCATAGAGCTATAGAGGGAACTTTGTTTAGAATTTGGCAACAGTGCCTCTACAGACTAAGCAGATGACAAATGGCTTCTAGTAAAAGCTTTGAGAAGGGAAGGAATTGATTAAAAGTCAAGACAGGTATGTTTGCCCAAACCACACCTATAGCACACCCAATCAGATTTGAAAGTTTTCTAGTAGGAAGTCCAAACAGTGCCTATGACATCAGACGCTACTTAGGCATGCTTAGTATAAGAAGGCCCATCAGAGCAGTGTTTTTTTCTCTTTTAGGACACATAATCTGTGTTAATACTTATTTTTGAAACTTTACTTTTCCTGATTATTTTTTAACCTTTTCATTCCTATATCTGCTACAACTCTTAATTTCATAGGACCATTAGCAGCTATAGTAATTTGCAATTTTGATGTTTGTCTAACCTTTTTCATCTTTCCAGGAACAAATCTAGGTGAGAATGATATATTGCTAGCTATTTAGGTGTCTTTATTAGATAAGAGCTCAGGCAGAACTGATTTCATCTTTTGGACTCCTTTTGGACTTCTTTTGGTGATTTTCCATTAACTTTTTCTCTCCCTGAAATCTGCCATAATTCTCTCCATTCCACAGGGTCATTAGCGGGTCTGAGAATTAGTGATGATAATAATTGGTTCTAGGAATCTTGGCTGAAAAAAACCCCATGCTGTTTGAAACTTTGGTGCCAGCAAAATGGATATGCAAGTTACATGAATATGTGGAACTTATAGCAGTGCTTTTCCTCATAGAGCTAAAGGTATATCTTTTTAGAGTCATAATTGTTAGGTATCCTTATTATAAAAAAAGTAACAGTGTTTCTTTTGCTTCTGTTCATTCTAGCTGTTATTCTAAGACTGTGCTGCATTTTATTTTTCCATTTATGTCTTGAACTTTTCCCCCTTTTCTCCTGATTTCCGGTTCCCAGGTCTGTTCAAACTGGGTTCAGCACAAGAGCTTGCACCTGGACAAAGCTCAAATACTAAAACAGACAGAACAGGTAAGAATGATGTACTGAAACCTTTGTTTGCCCTTGTGATGAATTATCTGCATTTTCACAATACTAACATGTTTTTTCCTTCAGAAGGGAGAAAAGTCAATTGGTGAGTTTTACAAAGGTGTGCTAAATCTATGCATGCGCTAACTACTAACGTGTGCATAGGATAACATACACACGTTAACCTTTACCACACACTAACGGTACCTAAACGGTGCCGCTTCAGTACACGGTAAAATAAATTTTACCATGCTCTGAAGCGGTACCATTTAGGTACGGTTTAAGTGCCATTAGTGTGTGGTAAAGGTTAATGCATGCATTTTATCCTATGCGCACATTAGTAGTTAGTGCATGTGTGGATTTAGCGCACCATTGTAAAAAACAGCTTAAAACTCACCAATCAACTCTTAATTTGTCTCAATCCATCTTCCTTTTTCTTCAGCCTGCCTTCTCCTACCAGGTTGGGGTATAAGCCTGGTCTGGGTTTGATACTCTCATGTCCTTCAGCTGACAAAATACTCATTTTAATAAAAATTACAAGCTACAGACCAATCACATCTAATTTTCATCTCAAACAGCACAACATTAGCAATACTAGAAACAATCTATTCCAAAAGTTGAGTTTGCATGTGATACAAAACAGCAGTATTCAAATCATAAGAACATAAGAAATGCCTGCACCGGATCAGACCTGGGGTCCATCCAGTCCGGTGATCCGCACACGCGGAGGCTCAGCCAGGCGTACCCTGACGCATACATTAGTCACTCGTATCCCTCAATGTGTCCTTCAAGAAGATGTGCGTCCAATTTTCCCTTAAATCCTAGAATGGTAGTTTACTCCACCATCTCTTTCGGGAGAGAGTTCCAGGCATTCACCACTCGCTGTGTGAAGCAGAACTTTCTGACATTTGTCCTGGCCGTGTCCCCTCTCAGCTTCAGGCCATGACCTCTGGTCCGAGTCTGGGTCACATTCGCCAATGTGAATAAAGCTATTTCTTGCTCTCCATCCTTTCCCCCTGCTGGTGAGTGAGCTTGCTCCATTTTGTCGATTCCTTTTAGCAATTTAAAAGTCTCTATCAGATCCCCTCTCAGTCTTCTCTTCTCAAGGGTGAATAATCCCAGTTTTCTGAGGCGATCTTTGTAGCTCAAGTTCTCCATACCTTCTACTAGCTTCGTTGCTCGCCTCTGCACCTTCTCCAGCAGTGTTATATCCTTCTTCAGGTATGGAGACCAATGTTGGACACAGTATTCCAAGTGTGGTCTGACCATTGCTCTATAAAGTGGCATTATGACCTCCCTTGATCTACTCATGATTCCCTTCTTTATCATGCCTAACATCCTGTTAGCTTTCTTTGTCGCCACTGCGCATTGAGCCGACGGCTTTAGGGTCCTGTCTATCAGTACTCCTGTCTTTTTCTTGGTC